>NC_087154.1:2887500-2917500 GCF_035594125.1 Scylla paramamosain | reverse complement strand
TATGTGATGAGAAGAGAGCACGTTCCAGCTGGACTGTTCTTTCATCTTGCCTTCCTTCCTTCCTTCCTTCCTTCCTAACTTCCAGCTTCTTATCGTTTCTCGCGTCAACCTTTGTCAGTAATTTTACACACGGTTCGCGAAGGAATTAAAACTTATGTACGTGTGAAAACAACGTTGGTAATTAACTCACCTGCGTGGTGTTGATGTACGTACGTTGTGTTTTGACGCGTTCACTCCCTCAAATGTTAAGAGCGACTGGGAATGGAAACTGAATGCTGGAAAAAGAAATAAAAAAAAATAGATATAATGAAGAGGACGCGCTGGAGAAGACGACGAGTTGAAAAGAGTTGCACTGGAAGGCAAGCAAACATTAAATGAGCAGTTTGGTATGGCATTTCATGAAGAGTTTTGGACCCGGAAAGTTTCTGAACGAAGGTAAAAAGGAAGGAGAGAAGAGCGCGCAGGAGGGAGCGAGGAAGGAAGGAAGTCCAGGAGGAGAAATAGCGGAGTGTGTAGAAATGGTGGATATTGAAGTGTCTGTTTCTTTCTGTGTCTCTTTAATTAAGTGTGTATGAGACGAGAGGAGTCTTGAAAGTTCGTGTTCAGGAGTAGAATGAAACAGAAAAGTGTTAACCTGGAGTCTGAAACAATTACATGTTAGCAAAAGTCTTTTTTTCGCATATGTTGAGAAGCGAAGTGTTGCGTCATCATGATGTTTACTCGCAGTTTGAAGGTAAAACATTTGTTGGTTAATTTTAAATGGGAAAGTTCTTCTGACATCAGTATATCTTTAAAATATGCGATGGGAGGAGACACGTAGGTAACCACGGAATAGAAAAAATTGAAAATGTGAATAGGTAAGAATAAAAAGTAGGAAAATGGAAAATCTAACCATAGAAACTAAAATAAATAAAACTTTAGGCAACAATAAATAGGCAAAAACTGGAAAAATTGAACCATAAAACTAAAATAACTAAAAATAAAGTCAAGTATAAATATATGGAAACTGAAACAAGACCTGACAACAAATCTGAAAAAAAAACAAATAAACAAACTTGATTACCAATTATAGTAGTTAGAAACTGTCAACTATACTTTATCTATCGACTGCTAATGTTATCTTCCACTTCGAAAAATACTGCCACCTCGAAATACCTCCAGGTGAAACACTCACTTTCACTTGTACCTCCCCTCACTCACCCAGTCAGTCAGTCAGTCAGTCAGTCTCATCACCCTGTCCCTCTTCGTGGGCGAAATAACACAACTTGCCCGCTGTCATTACTGCTCAGATGCTGTTCTCATTGAGGTGGTCTTAAATCACGAGTAAATCCCTCCCCTGCGTGTCTGTGTATGTGTGTGTGTGTGTGTGTGTGTGTGTGTGTGTGTGTGTGTGTGTGTGTGTGTGTGTGTGTGTGTGTGTGTGTGTGTGTGTGTGTGTACGTGCGCGCGAATGATCGGAAAACAGTTTGTGGGAGATGAGATTGTGGATGAGTGGGAAATAAATCAAGAGAGAGAGAGAGAGAGAGAGAGAGAGAGAGAGAGAGAGAGAGAGAGAGAGAGAGAGAGAGTTTGAAGCAATTAACAGAGGCAAAAGTGTGCTAAGTAAATGCAATGTTTTATGGACAATGACGGGTTGGTGGGAAAAATAATTCATTAGGGAACCATTTAGTCGTACATAAGCTGGCAATTAAAGGTGTAGGGCGGTGAAGTGATGTATTACTACTCACCTGTGTGTGTGTGTGTGTATGTGTGTGTGTGTGTGTGTTTTGCTTGTCTCTTCGTCTGTCCGTTTTTCTGTCTTTCTACTTGTTTGTCTGTTCGTCTGTCTGTCTGTTTATTTGTCTTTTAGTCCGTGTGACCGTCTATCTGTTTGTCTGTGTCTTTCTGTCCGTCTGTATGTCCGTTTGCCTGTTTCGTGTCTGCCAGCCCCTTTGTAAATAAATTAAGAGAATTATATGATTACAAGTTAAAACCAGAACTCTAATGCCGTTTTTTTTTTTTTCTTTTATAACTTACTGATCTATGATACTGAAAAAAGTCGAGATATAAAAAAAAAACTAACACGTGCTACGATTCTCTTTTGTGTGTATGTGTGTGTGTGTGTGTGTGTGTGTGTGTGTGTGTGTGTGTGTGTGTGTGTGTGTGTGTGGACATCATGAAATAAAAGAAAAAACTGAAAAATAGTAATAAGTTCATTATAAGCCCTTTACAAATTAACCCTTTCATAGTTCAACTTTTTTTTTCCAATTCATATAATCCCTCCCAACTTTTTAGACACTCATTTTTGTACTTTTTTTTCTTTTTCTGTTTGCATCCGTACAACTTTTTTTTTGTTGTTATTATTATTATCATTATTACGGTATCTTGAATATTAACAAAGGACAACCACACCAATTAAAGTATCAAAGAGAACAATTAGCCCAATAACCAAGAGTTGTTTGATCAGCAACAAAAGAACATGTGAAGCGAAGGCAAGGCAAGTGACTGACTGCGTGGAGACGAGGAAGGAAAGGCAATGTAGGAAGTATGTGGGACAAGACAAGTCTGGAGGGGGAAGGCAAGACTCCAATGAAGGAAAAGAGGATGAACTAAAAGAATACAGTATTGATCTCCCTTCAAGAGAGAGAGAGAGAGAGAGAGAGTCAAAGACCAAGACAGACAGGCAGGCAAATAGGTAGACAGACTCAGAAACAGCCAGATACACACACACACACACACACACACACACACACACACACACACACACACCAAGACAGACAGATAGACTGACAGACACACACACACAGTCAGACAGAGAGACAGAGACAGACAGATAGATAGACACAGACAGACAGAGGGAAACACACTGAGAGCGAAGAGTATGAACGAAAGAACTCGCCAGTGACCGAAGTGCAGAGAAAGATGAGACGCTTGAGTGAAAACAGCACACTCATGTCCTTGCTAGTTTATACTGACTTTAATACCTTCCTGTGAGAATAAAATATACTAAATAGACAATTATAGTTACGGAAAAAGAATATACCAGCAGAGAACAAAAAAGGCGACGTAATTAAGACAGCCGGTATTATTAAGCTAACTTTGGCTCTAAGGAGGAAGTGGCGTAGATTGACAATAATAGATAAAAGAACATAGTGGGGGAAAAAAGAAAATGTAATTAAGGCATTCGTATTAATGTAATTCTTGATGATTGGACCAAATGTGTGTGCATGTGTATATTGGTCGAGGAGGAAAATTTGAAAAGTAAAGTATAGTAATAATAATAATAATGATAATAATAATAATAATAATAATAATAATAATAGTAATAATAATAATAATAATAATAATAATAGTAACAGTAATAACACGTACTAAGGATACATTACGAGAAGATTAAACCTACTATGCTTACACATACATGACACAAAACTGTACATATATATAACCGAACAATATAATGCAGAACAACACCATCACATACCAGAGACAATCCCTAAAAAAAGAAGCAAATAAACATACTATGCACGTACATACACAATGCAAAGCTGTGCAGAGGAAACCTACAGAGAATACAAAAATACATGGAGATTAGTAATGAGAGACACAGTGCAGAGAAGATGAAAGGGAAGGAGGGACGCGGTGATAGTGTTGCGAGGCAGGAGAGCGAAGGGTGATTACAGGAACAGATTCTTCACCTGGTTTACTCACCTGATTGCCTTCCTCCATTCTGAGCAACTTCATGCCTTCTTAGAACAACGTTTGGCCAACTTTTTCTTTTTTGTCCTCTTCTTTTTCCCTCCGTTTGTTCAGCAGCTCTTGTCTCGTCTCTTCTGTGTGTTAGGAAAGTAAGATAGTAAAGAGAACAGGTGGTGAGAGAAAGAGAGAGAGAGAGAGAGAGAGAGAGAGAGAGAGAGAGAGAGTTGTATTGTTCTAAGTATCTATCCGCTTATCTATCCATCTATTTATCTACCTCTGTATCTATCTACATACCTGTCTGTCTGTCTGTTTGTCTGTCTATGTATCTTTCTATCTATCTATTTATCTATCTACCTATCTATCGACGTGTGTGTGTGTGTGTGTGTGTGTGTGTATGTATCTGTGCGTGCGACTGTGCGTACCTTCATTACTGCAAGATGAATGAAGATGTTGAACAGTTTGTCTTCATCTTACAAAACTAAATGAACCGTGATTGACTTTAGCGATGGAGGGACGGGGCAAAAACTCGCTGATGGGAAGCTTTCATGAGCTGAGAGAGAAGGGAAAAGTCTTGCTCCGTATCACTATGCACACATTACAATAACGAATGTCAGTCACTGGAAAGGCAAAGAAAAAGAAAAGATTATGGAAGGGAATGATTGACGTGAATGATGGAGGGATGAAAACAGAACAGGTTAGCTGGCGTGAAGCTTTTTTTTTATTAGTGAGGGTTAAAGTCTGTCGTTTCTTTTATAATATAGTAATGAATGGAGCAAAAGGTACAGTTTGAGGAGGAGGCAGATCTCAATTAGTCAGCCTTTTATGGTCTTTCTATAATGTACTTTTTGAGAATGAAATATTTGACTAGACTTTTTTTTTTCGTGGAAGAGGAGGATGCGTGTGTCCATAACCAGTATACTTCAGATGCATAGGAAACTCCCTCACTTTTATAAGAAAAATGCATTAAGCTGCACATTGCCTCAGCGCAGATCTCTTCCTCCTTTTCTTTCTTTCTTTCTTTCTTTCTTTCTCGTTTTCTTAGGGTGGGGAGCAAGTATCCGCGTGTTGTTAACCAGTTTCCTTCAATCGCGTAAGAAACTCCTTCACTGACATAAGAGAAAGAAAAAATTACATTAAACTGCACATTGCCTCAGCGCAGAGCTCTGTCTCATCGTCTCTTTCATATAAGGAAAAATTTCTCCCTTTTATGTTAACTTTCTTCAGGATTATAACTAACACTATTGGCTCAAACATTTTCCTCTGTGATAAAACGGGAAGATGTGAGAAAATACTAATCCTTTACAATATTCATGATTAGCATGATTAGTTCATGCATGTTACTCTATGGTCCACCCTTTTATTTTTTTTCTTCTTTCTTTTTATGCCTCAAAAAGACTAATATTGGTAACGTTTTCTTCTGCGGTAAAGTATGAAGATGTGAGAAATGGAAATGCTTATCCTTTGCCGAATAATAACTAACGCGATTCGTTGTGGTAGACAAGATGAGCACGGAGAATAGTGACATTCGGGTCGCTAAACGTGCAGAAAGAAATGCAAGTTGAAAGAGAGAGAATTAGGAATGTGATAAGGAAAAATTGCAAGTAAAATAATAAAGGTAAAGAAAGTATTGTTTGTTGCAGGCGCGTGTGCAGTGTGTGAAGAGATGCATTACGCACACGCGCCAGAAAAAATGTGGGACGTGAAAGCAAAGGTTTTTTTATTTTATACTCTCAAATAAGATAAGAAAAAAAGTTCCATTCGTCAATAGAAAACGTGATATGAAAGAAATATGTATGCTGTTATATTATTTATTATGCATGCAAAAATTGGATCGAACTCCTCTCTCTCTCTCTCTCTCTCTCTCTCTCTCTCTCTCTCTCTCTCTCTCTCTCTCTCTCTCTCTCTCTCTCTCTCTCTCTCTCTCTCTCTCTCTCTCTCTCTCTCTCTCTGTTCAGCATCGCCTCGCCAGATTGCAGGCCTTGAGTGAGCATGGCTGCTGCTGCTGCTGCTGCTGCTGCTGCTGCTGCACTCGCCCAGCAGAGCATCAATTTCACTAACCGTGTCGGAACGAGCCAGGCACTTTTACCCAGCGCTAGTTAATGCTGGGAATCGCAACATTTTCTAAAGGCCAGCACAGGACCGTGAAGCTTCCTCCCTCCCACACTTTATTAGCGAGCCATTGAAAGAGTGGGACTGTCTGCTTGCTGGGTGGCTACCCTGCTGTGTGTGTGTGTGTGTGTGTGTGTGTGTGTGTGTGAATGAACCCCGGATAAGAGAGAGAGAGAGAGAGAGAGAGAGAGAGAGAGAGAGAGAGAGAGAGAGAGAGAGAGAGAGAGAGAGAGAGATCCATACAAACATGCAGACCGAAAGACAGGCAAATAAAATGACAGATAGAAACACACACACACACACACACACACACACAAACGAAGATACAGTCAGATAAAGAAGCTTAAACACACTTGTACCTAAACTACACGTATAGTTAACATGCCTCACTCCGTAAAACAATCAAAACTCCCTGAACATACAGACAATTCCCAAACCACACACATGCCAAGGCGGAGCAGTGGTGGGCTGAGACATGCAAGGGGACTGTGAATATAAGAGACATCCCTGCTTGGTTACGGACATTCCCAGATAACCTCAGAATGCAGCGTGATTGCTCTTCCTTCCCGGGCAGCATCGTGGCTCATTTATAAGACTTGTGGGTTCAGGATCTCGCCAGTACACCGCGAGGCCTCTACATCTTCCCCTCCCCCCGCCACTCTCCCAGCCCAGGCAGCAGCGTTCCCCTGGCAAGCTTCCAAGACTCCCTCCTCCGCCCCTGAGTCAGTGGGAGCCGCCTCTTAGGAGAGTCTTAGCAGTCCCTTCTCCTCCTCCCCAAGTCTCCTATACTCCCCTTATCCCCCCCCATGTTCCAATCCGATGTGTTTTGCGATGCATTCGTTTGGAGTCAATTAATGGTAGGCGGGGCGCGAAGGGAAAACCCCGCAGTGTCTCTCTCTGACCCCACCAGCTGTTTATTTTTTTCATGTTTATTATTATTATCTTCCCATACATTACATCGTGTGGAATTACCAGTGTGTGTGTGTGTGTGTGTATGTGTTTGTGTGTGTGTGTGTGTGTGTGTGTGTGTGTGTGTGTGTGTGTGTGTGTGTGTGTGTGTGTGTGTGTGTGTGTGCTTTAATTTCCCAACTATTGACATGGTTTTTGTTGTTGTTTGATTAATCTATTGTGCATGGAAACGCCCCAGTCTACAGAAATACACCATACAAAAATACTCCTGACAGTATAAGTTGACAATTCAAATAATCACATCATGAAGGCAAGCAGGTTATGGTGAGGCAGCGTTACAGAACATAAGTATCAAAGGCAGTGACAGCAAACATAAATTAATTAACAATAGAGTGAAGCTGGGCTTTTTAAAGTTGAAAGTAGATAATACAACATAGAAATTGTGATATTTTAACTTCAAAAGGCAAGGTGGACGAGCATAAATACATAAGGGGACAGTTAGCGGGGAAAAAACTATGGAGAGATAACAGCTACCAAACTGTGGGTGGCGGGTCATGACAAGGTCCAGGCGGTCGTCCTGCAGCAGGTATTGGCATACGTTTAGGAGAGGCTGTCCACGTGGGAGCAGGTCTCCCACAGCAGGGCAATGCAGGCAGTAGTGTTGCAGGATATTGGAGTTAGGAGAGTGGCACAGGGGACAGGAGGTATAATGAGACTCGTCTGCCAAGCCCGCTACCTGCCACAGAGCCGAGCCGACACCACATTGTGTTTTCGGACCCACAGACCCCGACGGCGGTACTTAAAGCGATGATGACAAAATGCATCATAGTGCTGAATGGTGACGCTGGCCGCCCGCTGGTCATCCGTCCTGATGCTGGTCAAGAGTAGAGAGGCTGCTCGGATCCTGGACTTGAGGCACTGGAGGGAGGGGCTGGGGCCAGCGTGAAGGACAGGCAGTCCACATGCAGCTTTAGCCAGGCGATCCACGGCATCACCATGAGACAGTGATAGATGTGAGGGGATCCAGACAAACTTGATATCTAGGGACCGGTCATGAGCCAGAGCCAGAGCCAGGCCTGCTAAGATCCCGTTCACCAGGTGACGAGAGACAGGGTTTGAAGATGTAAGGGCATGAAGGGCCGCCTGTGAGTCGCATATAATAACCCCGTTTAGGCTTCTCTGACAGAGGAGACTCACAGAATCCAAGACGCCGTGCAGCTCACAGAATGTGGAACTGGAGTGAGTCGGCAGCCGACGCCCAACCCAGCCCGCTTCTGGTGGTTGTGTGTCAGGAGAGAAAACTGTACATCCCGCTGTGCCGTCCACCTGCACAGACCCATCCGTGTATATGTGGTGCGGCGAATCGATGGTAGTGGAGACAGTCGCTATGGTGTCCAATGCTAGATGTTTCTGCAGGACCGGAGGGTGAGCTTTGCATGTGGGAGTGTAGTGGACTGCCGGGAATGGCAGCATCCAGGATGGAGGCGGAGGGAATAGGTCGGCAACGGGAACAATGATGTCCAGACGTTGCAGCTGCGGTGAAACAGTTTTAAGGAGAGCGCGGCCACCGGGCTGCAGTCGAGGCATACGAGGACGAGGCTGAAGGCAGGCTCTTATGACGTGAATAGTGAGGGGAGACATGGGGGAAAGTGGAGGCACTTGACGGTGAAATACGTAACATTTGAGTGTATCCTTTCAATAAGGGGCGGAAGGTCGAGCTCACTCAGCATGTTAACTATCCTGGTGGACATCGGACAGCCTAAGATGAGTCTCATTACTGTGTTCTGGAAGTTTTCGAGAGGTTCCAGTGTAGTTTTAGGCAGCTGGACAAGTGCAGTGGAGAGGTAATCAACGACTGATCGAAGGAAGGTCGTGTATATTGTCCTGGCCACAAATATGGAGATGCCAGTCGTGTTATTTAGGAGCCACTTGACAGGTGTCAGGCGCTGGTGCAGCCGAGTAAGCAAGTAGTGTACTATGGGATGAACTCGCTGACGGGCAGGCGAGGCTAGAGGAATTCTCACTGGTGCATCCAGGTAAACATACTGTTTGCACACAGGAATGGCATTGTTTCCCACTGTGAAGACTGGAAGGGTTCTCGGGTTGCGAAGAGTGAAAATACGACTCTTTTCGGGTGATATAAGGATTTTTTCGGTGATATAAGGAGACCACACGAGGAGGATGAGACACAGAATGAGTGGAGGAATTGTTACAAGACTTCTGGTGTGTGTGTGTGTGTGTGTGTCTGTGTGTGTGTGTGTGTGTGTGTGTGTGTGTGTGTGTGTGTGTGTGTGTGTGTGTGTGTGAATACAAATGTCATCAGCATAACATGTGATGGTGAGGCCAGGTACTTCAGGGAGTAAAGAAAGCAGGCGGTGCATCAAGACGTTAAAGAGGAAGGGACTAAGCACACCACTTTGTGGGGTGTCAAGCTCAAACCCTTCAACAGAACTGCGCGCACCCTTGAACAAGATGCGGGAGGTCCTGTTATGCAGGTACTCCCACACACACCCAAGGAGATTAACACCGAAGCCTACGAGCTGGTCAAGAATTTGTCACCATTAAAAACACTTAAAAGTGCACTCATTTCACTTTACACCGGTAAAAAAAACATTTCAAAAAATCTGAACTATTTTTTCAAACAATGCAAGTTTGTTACAAGCTGATATAAAGAAATAAAAAATCTAAAAAATGACAAAATCACCACTTTTAACGGGATTAAAAATCATTTTGAATTCCATATGCTTAACTGAACAGGAAAACAAAATACTTTAAAAACTATAAACGATTTTTTTAAGTAATAAAGGCTTCATTAAATCCTCAAATAAAAAAGCGAAAAACCGTGTTGGGTAAAAATCACCATCAAAACAGCACTTCATTTACGCAAAAAAAAAAAAAAAAATTCAGCACACTTACATAACTGAAGCAAGAAAAGCACTTCAAAAGCAGCAAAATATTTTTAGAAACCATAAAAACTTACTAAACAAGCCAAATAAAATTATTCAGAATTTTTTTTTTAAATATTGGAACCAACAAGCTGGTACAGGCAGCAATCCATCATGGCATCCCTCGGCGGCGACCTCAGTGGGGGGAGCCGGCCGCCATGTTACCTCAATTATTACAAGACAATTTGTTACAGGACACAAAAAACTAGGCAATGGCGGATGTATCTGACCAGCGGATATGAAGGTTAGACATGTGGCTCCATCTTGTGACATGTTTGGCTTACAATAAATGAGAGGCGAAGCAAATAATAGCTAATAAAACAGACGTCCCCGCCTCTTCCTCAGCTGAAGGCTTGTTTACATATAGGCTCACCTTCAAAGTTTGACTAAATTTCCAACTGCTTCCTGACTCAGACGTAAACAAAACATAAAAATAAATAAATAACCCAAAAAAATACCTAAATAACGAATGATAAAACCTAAATAAACGAGTGCAAGACACTACAGGGAGGAGGAGGGTGTTGCGGTGAAGGCAGTAAGGCTGACTGAGGGGAGGCTGGCACCGCTGGACTCACCTTACGTACTCATGCCTCTCTGGTGCTGCTTGGTGGTGCTCGGTGCAGGGAGGAGCTGCCGGGAATACGGAAACACTGGTTAATATAGCGTGTGGGGCAAGACTGACCAATGCTGACCAAATCACTGCAGCTAGCCAGCCAGTCGCCTGCCCTCCCTCCCCAGCGCCACCTGTCACTGCTCCTCAACACACCCACTCACACACACACACACTCACACACAAAAGTTGTCATGTTATCAAATAATATGTCAAATAATGTAAATATCCTCACTTTCTAACTCTCTTTTCCCCACTCCATACCCGCTACGTGATTATGAACGCAAGCTTTACTCACTGCTGCACCGTGTCACCGCAGCAAACACGAACAAGCGCAGGATAGGCTCAGCTAAAAATGCTCCTACTCTCTCTCTCTCTCTCTCTCTCTCTCTCTCTCTCTCTCTCTCTCTCTCTCTCTCTCTCTCTCTCTCTCTCTCATGACTTTCTCATAGCACAATGATGATTAGCAAGGTTTTCGAAAGCGTTTGTCCAATTAGTAATGATGTAATGTTGAAAAGCTCTTGATCCCACCCTGTCTAGAAGAGCAGTATGAGTGGAACCCCCCCAGACATGTGAAGCATACTCCATACATGGACGGATAAGGCCCTTGTACAGAGTTAGCAGCTGGGGGGGTGAGAAAAACTGACGGAGACGTCTCAGAACGCCTAACTTCATAGAAACTGTTTCAGATAGAAATGAGATGTGAAGTTTCCAGTTCAGATTATAAGTAAAGGACAGACCGAGGATGTTCAGTGTAGAAGAGGGGGACAGTTGAATGTCATTGAAGAAGAGCGGATACTTGTCTGGAAGGTTGTGTCGAGTTGATAGATGGAGAAATTGAGTTTTTGAGGCATTGAACAATACCAAGTTTGCTCTGCCCCAATCAGAAATTTTAGAAAGATCAGAAGTCAAGCGTTCTGTGGCTTCCCTGCGTGATATGTTTACCTCCTGAAGGGTTGGACGTCTATGAAAAGACGTGGAAAAGTGCAGGGTGGTATCATCAGCATAGGAGTGGATAGGACAAGAAGTTTGGTTTAGAAGATCATTAATGAATAATAAAAAGAGAGTGGGTGACAGAACAGAACCCTGAAGGAACACCACTGTTAATAGATTTAGGAGAAGAACAGTGACCGTCTACCACAGCAGCAATAGAACGGTCAGAAAGGAAACTTGAGATGAAGTTACAGAGAGAAGCATAGAAACCGTAGGAGGGTAGTTTGGAAATCAAAGCTTTGTGCCAGACTCTATCAAAAGCTTTTGATATGTCCAAGGCAACAGCAAAAGTTTCACCAAAATCTCTAAATCTCTAAAATCTCATGATCCCCAGAGGTGTCATCAACCTTTCTCTGTGGGTCATTGAGAGTCCACTTGTATGTATGTATACTCGTATATATATATATATATATATATATATATATATATATATATATATATATATATATATATATATATATATATATATATATATATATATATATATATATATATATATATATATATATATATATATATATATATATATATATATATATATATATATATATATATATATATATATATATATATATATATATATATATATATATATATATATATATATATATATATATATATTTTTTTTTTTTTTTTTTTTTTTTTTTTTCTCTCTCTCTCTCTCTCTCTCTCTCTCTCTCTCTCTCTCTCTCTCTCTCTCTCTCTCTCTCTCTCTCTCTCTCTCTCTCTCTCTCTCTCTCTCTCTCTCTCTCTCTCTCTCTGCTGTGCTTAATATTTTAAGTGTATCTACGCTATTGAAAATAAGTGTGTGTTTAGAAGGCGCACCATCGTGTATGTCATGGTGGGTTTGGTGCTACTGAAAAGGGTCAGGTGCTGGAGAAGTCTGGGAAACTTATGTACAAATAACTCTCCGTATTTCAAGTAACATAAGTGTTCCATAAAAACAAAAACCTCACCTCCGTTTTCTCTCAAGAACGTAAACATTTAGGTAGGAATTTTTTTTTTTTTTCCCTTCTTCGTTTCTCTTGTTCTATGTCTCTCTCTCTCTTGAAAGGTTCCGCCCTAGAAAATAGTGCACACACACACACACACACACACACACACACACACACACAGTGATGTAACGCACCTAGAAAAACGTACATGTGTTTGTGTGTGTGTGTGTGTGTGTGCTGCGTAATTAGTTGCCTGTCTGTCCTTATGTGAGTGTGTGAGTGTGTGTGTGTGTGTGTGTGTGTGTGTGTGTGTTATATTACAACTATTGTTTGTCTGTCTGTGTGTCTGTCCAGCTGTCTGTCTTTCTCTATTATTTCGTCTTCCATTCATTATTTTTTTACCTTTCTTCCTTCCTTCATTTTTTTATCCAACCAAGCATATCACCAACTAGGTGAGAGAGAGAGAGAGAGAGAGAGAGAGAGAGAGAGAGAGAGAGAGAGAGAGAGAGAGAGAGAGATCCTGTCGGTTTTCTAATCATTTCATACTCAAGACAATAAAAGACAACAAACATTTGATTATTCATTTTTCAACTTTCACCGCTTGTCTCTACCCTTTCTTCCACTGCGGTGGTTCTCTCCCAGTCCATCACAGACTCTCCCAGTGCATCTCAGCCTCTCC
Source organism: Scylla paramamosain (assembly GCF_035594125.1). Lineage (NCBI taxonomy): Eukaryota > Metazoa > Arthropoda > Malacostraca > Decapoda > Portunidae > Scylla > Scylla paramamosain. Next base: position 2,904,645 of record NC_087154.1, on the reverse strand, counting down.
CAGTGCATCCCAGCCTCTCCCAGTGCATCCCCTCCCTGTGCATCCCAGCCTCTCCCAGTCCATCCCAGCCTCTCTCAGTCCATCCCAGCCTCTCCCAGTCCATCCCAGCCTCTCCCTGTGCATCCCAGCCTCTCCCAGTCCATCCCAGTCTCTCCCTGTGCATCCCAGCCTCTCCCAGTCCATCCCAGCTTCTCCCGGTGCATCTAATGAAGACATGGGCATGCGTGTGTTCCTTCTTTAGCGTCCCGAGGCCTCAGTATAGACGAGCTGCTTCGCTGATAATTACTGTTATAACTGTCATCTATAGTTCAGAAATACCTACAAAGTGTTTCGCCAATTATCCATTGCTAATAGTTCATAAGTCGTAAGTGATAAGTTCATAAGCCAGAAATTATCCCAGTCTAATAACACTTATCACTCCTGATGGCGGGAACGTTACTGGTGTTTGCTTATTCAGTCGTGAGTTTTGTATCTTAGTATACAGAGTCAGTAGGGCAAATACTTTATCATACTAGATCATTACACCGTGACAGTCGTAATAGTGGACAGTTAATCTTGAGGGCAGAAGCTAACTGGGTTTCGGTGTTTCGAGGTGAGGTCATCCCATGATTGGCTTACTCAATGCAAAAGACTCAGTTATCAGATTGTGAGTGTTGAGTCATTAGGGAGCTTTTAAAGAAAATTAGAAAAATTTATGGATGAGGATGATAGATCAGCATGTTTCATACGTTTATTTCATATGTAGGCCAGACGGTTTCCTGCAGCTTCCATTATATGTTCTTATGTTGTCACTTAAATGCGTTAGCAGGTACTGGTATATTGAAAATCGCACAAACCACTCCCAGGATAGTTGTTAAGGTCACATGACGATTCACACAAAGTTTGCTCTACGAATAAGAGGTGGACAGACTCTGCGGATGAAGGGCAGATTTGGATTTTGTGCCGAAAAGTTTTGTAGGCTTGACGCAGATTTAGGTACTGATACTGCTGCGGCGGTGCATGTGTGGACCACATCAGAAAAAATTATGTATTGTGGATGCGAGGAGGACGCTGACATTAGTGAGGGCTCGGGATAAGGTTAGGTATCTGCACAGACCTTTGGTATCTGCGTGTGTGTGTGTGTGTGTGTGTGTGTGTGTGTGTGTGTGTGTGTGTGTGTGAGTAAGTAAGTAAGTAAACATTTATTGCAATAATATATCAAACACTCATAAATACATACATACTATATAATATTCATTAGCTACGGTATGTTGAGCAAATGCTCTTTAACAAACATTATTTAAATATAACAGTGATTAAGAAGTGGATGCAAAGTCTGAGAGAGAGAGAGAGAGAGAGAGAGAGAGAGAGAGAGAGAGAGAGACGCGCGTCACGAGTCAAGAGTCCGAGCAGCGTCCAAGGTCGAAACAAGATTTACAGAGCAGTGCTGTCGCGAGGTGAGGGGAGCGCTGCAGTACATCCATCGCTTTATCGCGGCGGGAACCACAACATCTCGCCCCTGACAAGTGACACAATACGTCTGGCCACACGACTGCTCGTTGCCAGCCACGACTCGATAATTTACCACTCCGGGTTTCTCAAAAAGTCTACAGTATTTTTTCCAGTGTGTTTGGATACCTCGCGTTCTCCAGCTCGGGATCCTAATGAACGAAATACCTGGCGGCGGCACCTTTATCGAAAGTCCCATTGATCTTATGGTCTGTACGGCTGCCACTCCCTCAGTACAGACACACCTTAACACTAACCAAGGAGCAAATCACCCCCAGTCCCTTCCTCCAGTCCCCAACCACCAGCCTCCAGTCCCCAGCCCCAGCCCCCAAGCCTCGAGTTCCGCTCCCCGCCGCGGCCTGAGGCAAGTAGAGGGCAGGCCAGGGTAGTCCCTGGGAGGATTGACAGGCCTAACGCTCCTCTTGGGGGAGACACACACACACACAGAGAGAGAGAGAGAGAGAGAGAGAGAGAGAGAGAGAGAGAGTAGTTATGTGATGTACAGGACACTAACTCACATTGAAAGGAACTGCTTCTCTCTCTCTCTCTCTCTCTCTCTCTCTCTCTCTCTCTCTCTCTCTCTCTCTCTCTCTCTCTCTCTCTCATGTAGGGCAGACGGATGGCAGTCACTGTCTTAAGGGCTTGGCTGGCTGGATGACTCCTCGTTTCTATTCCCGTCGCTGCAAAGCCAAACTTTTCTGAGTATTCTTAAGAAACTCAGTATGCAAACCAGGCTCCTCCGGTTGACATTTCAGACTTTTTATCTTTTTATCCTTTTTTGTGAAACGTTTTCTACGGCATTTCAGATTTATACGGCAGGCGACTTGATGTTTCAAAAATACGGGGCGATTTCCTTCCTTCTTGCATCAGACATAAATACGTAAGAGTGTCTTGTGTGGTGTGGTGCGGGTGTGGCCCTGAGGGAGGAGCCAGCCAGTGAGTGAGCCAGCCAGCCAGCCAGTGAGCCACCCAGCCAGCGAGCACACGGAGGGAGGAAGGCCAGGGAAGGAAGGACGACTCGAGGGAAGTGGTCAGTTGCGTCGCAGCGTCGTGGGAAGGAGTGTGTCGCCGCTCCTGCTCCGCTGCGCTGACTGGAGCGTCCCTTGCCGCGAGCTGCTGCTCTTCCCCCGCGTCGCGTCTCGTCTCTCGCTCACCCAAGGGAGGGAACATTACAAACTTTCCCTGAGACACGAACACCAGTCTCTCACAAATCCCCAGCAGATACAATAGAAATGACAGTAGAGAGCATAATGTCTCCTCTCACCTGACTTTTTATATGTTTACTCACCTCGCGGCTTTTCCCTCCCGTTGCCGAGGCTGCTGACCGACAGAGACCACTGGAGATAAGCGTGGAGGAAAATTCGTACTGCTGGCTGAAAAGACATCCTTACGTTGACACTTGTGCGTAAGCTTTTAAGGACTCTGAAAAAAATAATCTGTTAGCTAAACGTGTCTATCTCAGTCTGTCGCCTCAGCCGCCGTGCCAGGTAAGACCAGACGGGGATTATTATTTTATGGTTCATGCTGGTCTGTCTGTATCGTGAAGTAGAGATTGGCTTACTGTGTGTGGTAGTTGTCGTGATAGTACATAATAATATTGAATGTGGTAGTGGTAGTTGTAGTACTATAGTAGTAGTGTTATTTGCAGTAGTAGTAGCAGCAGAAGTAGTAGTAGTAGTAGTAGTAGTAGTAGTAGTAGTAGTAGTAGTAGTGGTAGTAGTAGTTATAGTAGTAGTAGTAGTAGTAGCAATGGTGCTTGTTATAATATTCAAACTAGCAGCGACAATCACAGGTATGAGAGCGGTGTGGCAATAATGAAATACGTAAGTTACACTCCTTGCTACTTCAATACTGTGCTTTTCGCTCTGCACAGATTGTAACAGTGTTCTCCAGCACACCCTTCAGTCACTAACCTTTCCTAACGACACTTTTCTCTGAACTGCCGCGGTGAGCTGGAGGTGTGCTGGCATCAACTCAAGGATGCCCTGATGAATTACTGTGGCAAGTGCGATGGGATGTGTTTAGCAGAGAGAGAGAGGTCACACATAATGCAATGCTTTAGGGAGTGGGTCTCGCGTCTTTCCACCCAGTACATTGGATTCTACTCTCACAGGCATGACTGACTAAGGAACTAACTGCGACTTGCGTGTTTATTTAAGCAGGCTGAGCATCTGGGACACCTCAGGAATTAAACTGGCCTCTTTTTGACATTTTTTCTTCGGTTTTATTTCGATGAGAGCAGAAAGTTGGCAGGTTTTTGTTCCCATTTTACGCTCTTGGTTTGCCTCCCTTACGCCTAAGAAAGGTGTGTTATTTTCTTAACTATAAAATCTAAGTTGGTTCAGTCTGTGTTGCGAGGAGGAGCCTTTGTCTTTACTCCCCTACGTCTTTTTCTATAGATCACGTAGCATGTCACTAACAGTCCCGTAAGAATCAAAAGATCTGTTGCTGTTTGGTCTTCCTCTGTGCTCTTGCGTGAGGCGTTGGATTGCCTACTAAGGGTTCTGAGCTTCCAGGAAGAGTGAAGAAACATTGGTGTGAGACGTAGATTACAGACTTGTACACGCCTCCCTCTGTGATTCGGAGGTACTTGTTATGTGTTGACATTGTTCCTCGCCTTGTCGAAGGTTGTCAGCGGCCCGACCTGCCACGCATGTCAGTAGCGGTGCTCACTCACCCTAGCATTACTTGTCGCCTAAATGTCACGCCGTGAACTTTCTCTTCTAAGTAACTCGTTTTTATAGACTCAGGACACTCAACAACTGCTCCTGCCTGCTCGACGGCCAGCGTGGAGGATCCCTTTCTTTCTATGTCCACTTATCCTGTCTTCTCCTCCTCCTCCACCACATCCTGTTCCTTTTCTTTCTCCTGCATCTCATTCCTTCTCCCTCTTCTCCTCCGTGTTCCTTTTCTCTCTCCTCCTCCACTTTATATTCCTCCTCCTCCTCCTCCTCCTCCTCCATCCTCTTCCTCCATCCTCCTCCTTCAGTCTGTATATAGCCTGTCCTTCCACGCGTAGATCATTATTAATAGTAACAGTATCAGCACAAAACCTTGAAATAAACCAATTGATGTGGTCTTTTCCTTTCATGTATTCTTTGTCCTTGATTTTTCTTCCTCTTGCTTCTCCTCCTCCTCCTCCTCCTCCTCCTCCTCCTCCTCCTCCTCCTCCTCCTCCTCCTTCTCCTCCTCTGTGATCACTCGACTTACGCCCGTCAACAAGAAACCTTTGGAACAGTCTGCCTTCCTTCCCACGACTCGAAATCCTTCAGTTCCGGACCAAAATAAGTCGAGAAATTTTCTTATTTTCAGGCGCTTTCCTCGTACGTGTTATTCTTTCCCTGGAGTGACTTGCAAGTTCGGTTATTGATTGATGGAGTTTCTATATTCCTCAGAGTGTGTAGATTAAAGAAATGTGTCTGAGCTCTGTTGACAGTTTGAGATAAAGTCGTTTCATACCTAGAGATTACGACGATAGTGAAGAAAGAACGGGCAATAAGAGAATAAATGTATAAGATGAACAGTAATAATAACACAAGCAGCCACAAACACACGGTCTGACTAGAGTGTCTTATTTACTTATTTAATTATTTATCTGTTTATTTATTTACATATTTATTTATTCATTCATACATAAATAGACAGAGTGGAGGATAAACGATGCTGAAATGCATGCACTAAGTTTTACACACACACACTCGCACACACACACAAAGACGTCAGAGTGCTTTAAGCAATATCTCATCTTCTACCTCTTCTGGAAGCGCCCCTGCTCTCTCACTTCCTTCATCCATGTTATGTATTTTCCTTCCTTTTACGCTTCCTCTTCTCACACCTCCTCTTCCTCGTTCTCCCTCTCCTTCTTCTGCTTCTCCTCCTCCTCCTTGAGCCACAATATCCCTTCGTCAGTATCAAGATGATCTGGCAACAACTGCTAAGCGCCTCGCCTCGCCACCTCTTTCAGAGTGGCGGCAGCGGCAGTACCAGGAAGGCTCACCTGTCGCTCCTTCACCTGGCCATCTCCTCGCCGCCGCTCCTCGCGTGTCTCTTCAGGCTGGCGTCGCGTATTGATTTATTGGGGGACGCGAAATAGCTCACAGGATTTACCTCACTCGCCTGGCACCGCAGTCCCCGCCACGTGGTCAGGAATTTCAACTCCGCTTTCGCTGTTGTACTGCGGCCCAGCGAGGCGCCGCGGCCACATACTTAGGGTTAGGAAAAGCTTTTTCTCTAGATAGGAACACTAGGGGGATGTTTTGTGATATATCTATCTTGGGAAGTGGAGAAAAATAGGAGAATGTTGGGAAATTTTGAGATCCGCATGTAAAAAAATTCAGAAAGGGATGTTTGAATGATTTTTAATGATAAATCTACGTTGGGAAGTGGGATTTGTAGGGAAATGTTGGAAACTTTGGAGCCTTGCGAAACCAAAAAAAATTTCGGTGGGAAGTGAAGAGATGTAGGGAAATGTTAGAAAATTTTAAGACCCGTACGAAAACTCAAAATTTCTAGTGATGAATACAGTTTGGGGAAGTGAAGAAAAGTAGAGGCGCTGGAAATTTTCAGGCGTATGATCTCAAAATTTCTAGACAGGGACATCTGTGTGAGTGATAAGTCTAAGTGAAGAAAAATAGGAAAATGTTAGAAAATTTTGAGGCCCATACGAAAACTAAATTTCTTTACCCCTTGACGTTTAGAGAAAGTATCATAATTTTGTAACGATCACCATTATCATGTGTTCCTGACCGGAGGAAAGAAACTCAACGACGCCCACCATCACTAATCCCTTCATCTAGCACTGCGATCAGGACATGAAGGAAGCGCCACGTATATACGCAACACGAGAAAACGTGAGAGAGAAAACCCGGAAAGACTATGCAGTTAGGGCGAGACTGCCTTCCGCCTCGGCCTGTGCTTTATATCGTAAAGTCATGGTCAGTAATCGAGTAACATGCAAAGCGAGGAAAACCCCAAAGACTGTGATGTGCAGTGAGGGCGAGAGTGCCTTGTGTCTCCGCGAATACTTTAGAATATAGTCAGCAAAAGAGTAAAACACCACCCCGATTTCCACTCTGGTTATTGTTCTTCCCTCAATATAAAGTCCTCTGGTAGCTAAAAAATCCACCAATTATCAGGTATAGTAAGGAGACAGTCAACAGATCAAAGAACCAAAGACTGGGAGAAAAAACGAAAACCTAAACAGAGTGGAAATGCATACAGAAGTTACTCAGCTTCATGACTACAACACCCCAACGGCAAGGCGGCCAGAAGTGAGTGGCTGCGTGCATCTAGCTTCCCATTGCCGCTGTGTGTGATGGCCCTGGCGGTGGTGGTGGTGGTGACTAGCTGGCTGGCTGGCTTAACTCTGTGGCTTACCTCGAGGCCTTCATTACCGCCTTGCACCTCCTCTGCGACCATTTGCATAAATACTACATCTCGCAGACAATGTGGCCGCTTCCCCCCGCGGGTACACTGAGGCATAGATCATGATATTAGCAGCCTCTTGTATAGCGGCGGGCGGCGAGGGGAGGGGCGGGGCGGCGAACTGACAATGCCTGGGTGAATGCTGCCACAGTGATATTGGGCGACGGTGAGCAGCGGCGGGATGAAGGGGTCACTGGGAGGTGTTATGGAGGATGGAACGTGCTTGCCTTTCTCTCTCTCTCTCTCTCTCTCTCTCTCTCTCTCTCTCTCTCTCTCTCTCTCTCTCTCTCTCTCTCTCTCTCTTTGTGTCTATCTTTTTGTTATCTTTGTATTTCTGTCTCTCCGTGTCTCTGCGTTTGTGTTTGTCTGTTTGTTTGTTTGTTTGTTTGTTTGTTTCTCTGTTTTCCCATGTCTCTGTATGTTTGTCTTTATGCTTGTTTATCTGTCTTTTGTTTTGTTTTACTTTTTTTATCATGATACGTCCTTCTCTCTCTCTCTCTCTCTCTCTCTCTCTCTCTCTCTCTCTCTCTCTCGTCAAAATCAGCAGCATAACTTTCATCATCCTGCTTCCTTCTTCCTCAAGATCACTAATTTATATAGGAGACTAAAAGGAAAGCATTTTTACCTTCCCTCCTCTGCGTTATGCATCTCAGTGACTTCTTCTCAGTTCTTTACCTTGTTAATATTTACGTCTCCAAGGAATAACATTAGTGTTTTCATGTATCCCTACGATGACATCCTGTTGGGTCCGCTACCTGGGCGCTCATATCAGGTTATGAGACTCAGAAGCAGATGTGGCAATGTGTAAGTCTGCGTATGTACATAATTATGACCCTTATTCAGAAACATTTTGCTCTTTCACCATGACTATTTTCCAAGGCCACAGAAATGATTAGCCGGTTTCCGAAGATTGTTTCTCCTGTTAATCTGTCACTAGAACGGTAAAAACAGCCTTGAAACCCTGTGTAACTTCTACTAGATCCTTTTGGAAAATAATGGATGTAGCCAGAACTGTTTCAGAAGATAGTCCATACTACTGCTGGTGACTGACGACATCTATACGCACGCACATAACGGTCTCCTACATCCCTCACACAGCGGGCACCTTCCATGCTTTCTTCATTCATGCGAAAAAAAAAAAATCTGAAGTCGGATACCTTTTTTAACACACCAATCAGTATATACATCCACAACGTAGTGTTTTTAGTAGTGACAGAATAACGACGTAGAACTGGTGAAGGAAAGTCCCTAAATAAAATCATTTAGATTGTCACTTGATGCACAATTTAATGTCTTGTATTCTTAATCTCATGTCGCCTACTTTTGACAGCTCTAGTGGAAGTTGTTTGGATTGCCAAAATTGATTTCCTGATTCCAGTGATAGTTTAACAAGGATTTTACATCGTCAGTGGAGAAGGTCACTCTAGAGAATAAGACATTAAGGATAAAAACTAAGATCAAGGGAAAATTATTTTAAAGGAGGGAAACTTTTAAGATCATGGAAAGAGAAATTTCAAGTTACCCGAGAGGAAGATTAAGGTCACATGAACAAACAAGGCAACGCTGAGGTCAGAGGAAGGAAAGGCTAACGAGGAAGGAAAAGCTAAGGTCATGAAAGAATAAAGCAAAGGTCAGAAGCACCCTGAAGGGAGCACAAAGGACACAATACAATGGTGTGTGTGTGTGTGTGTGTGTGTGTGTGTGTGTGTGTGTGTGTGTGTGTGTGTGTGTGTGTGTGTGTGTGTGTGTGTGTGTGTCCTCCAGAGTTGCTTACAAAAGGATATTCAGTAAGATAGTTTCCGCCTCATCCTCCCACCACGAGTCTCTGGCACAAATATTACATCCTGCACCATATTCACTAACATTCTGGCGTCTTATCTCGCTGTGGAGGAAGTTGTTGGGGTCTTGAAGCATGTTTTCATCATTAACAAGAAGTCTACATCATTAGTAGGAAATACTTACGAGAAACTCACTAATTATCTTTGTGGTCTTTGAAAATAGTCATTGATAGAAATAAGTCTTTAGGAAGATGATCCCTTATTTCTCGTGACCCTCATTCACTCAATCCTCGCCTCACTCTGCATCACCTATGGGAAACAAGCCTTAGAGGAAATTACTACTTGTTACGGGAGGAGTGTTAGGGATACTTTGCCTTACGTCCATGCACTTCCTTCATGCAGTCTCTGCCTCCTTCTACTGTTGTATCACAAGGCGTTCTCCTTGCTCCCTGTTAATTTTTCTCTCTCTCCTCCTGTTACTTCTACTACATCAGGTGCTCCCTCTTCTCACTCCTGCTACGACATCAAGTACCATTCACTCCCCCGTCAATTTCTCTTCCTATTCCTCTCACTCCTATTACGACATCAAGAGTCTCCTTCACTCCCCGTCAATTTCTTTCCCTCTTTCTCTCACACCTACTACATCAAGAGTCCCATTCACTCTCTGCTAATTACTCCCCCTCTTCCTCTCACTCCTACTACGACATCAAGAGTCTCCACTCCCCGTCAATTTCCTTCCCTCTCCCTCTCACACCTACTACATCAAGAGTCCCATTCACTCCCTGTTAATTTCTCTCCCTCTTCCTATCACCCCTACTACGACATCAAGAGTCTCCTTCACTCCCCGTCCCATTTCTCTCCTTCTTCTCACTCCTGCTACATCAGGTGTTCCCTTCACTCCCCGTCAATTTCTCTCCCTCTTCCTCTCACCTCTACTACGACATCGAATCCTCTTCACTCCCCGTCAGTTTATCTCCCTCTTCCTCTCACACCCACTACATCAGATGCTCCTTTCACTCCCAGCCAATTTTTCTCCCTCTTCCTCTCACTCCTATTACAACGTCAGGTGGTTCCTTCATTCCCCCTCAGTTTCTCTCCATCCTCCTCTAACTGCTAAAACAACATCAGGTATTCCCTTCACTCCACCGTTTGATTTTCCCTCTTCCTCTCACCCTGTACTGATGCATCATAGGCGTTGTCATCTACGTAATGTTGTATCCATTAATACATAATCCTAAAATGCTCTGTTTATGCGGACTGATAGTGATGTGTGTGTGTGTGTGTGTGTGTGTGTGTGTGTGTGTATGTTTAAGATCACCAAAGCCACAATCATGATGAGCTTAAAAATATAAAGATAAAAATGTCTCCCAAATGTTGAACAAAAAAAGAATGGCGGGATATTACGTGATGCGTGTATCAATATTTGAGTTCATTCTGTCTCTCTCTCTCTCTCTCTCTCTCTCTCTCTCTGTGCTCATGATAGTTTCGAATGGCACCTCGAACACAGTGTCGAAGCAGTCCCTCTTAGCATCACGTGATCCACCCCAGGCCTGCCAGTTGCTGCAAAGATTCAAACAATATTAGGCTCCTCCATTTACTGCAGCGGGTGAATATTAGAACATGCATTTAGTATATGAAAAGTACAAATTCAAGGGGTAAAGCAGACACTGGTTCACGGATAGAGTTGTAAATGAGTGAAAGAAACAGAAATCAGAGAGAGAGAGAGAGAGAGAGAGAGAGAGAGAGAGAGAGAGAGAGAGAGAGAGAGAGATTTTAATGTGATTTACTTTAGGGAGACTTTACTTGCATAGGGTTTATTTGGGCAGACTTTACTTGCATAGAATTTACTCAGGCGGACTTGATTTGTACAGAATTTTACTTAGGTGAACTTAACTTGCTTAGAATTTACTTAGGGAGGCTTTATGATTTACTCCGGCAGACTTTTCCTACATAGAATTTACTTAGGCAGACTTTACTTGCATAGAATTTACTTAAACAAGCATAAGGATTTACGTAGGCAGAATTTAACTTCATAAAATAGACTTAGGCGAACATTATTTCCATAGAATTTACCCTGAAGACCTTTACTCTGGCAGAATTTACTTAGAGATACTTTACTTATAAGCGGCGCCTCACTATTCGCTTACGTACTCGTACACCACTCACGGAACACACCAAGGAACACATTTCTAATTCGCAAACCGACCCTTCGTTCTTTGGCCTCGCAATTTCTCCAGTACGTATTGGCGATAGATGCTATATTTTTTCCCTCCCTCAACCTGCGAGACACTGACGGACGCCACGTGTAGAGGAAGAAATGAGCGCCTTGACAGAGCCAGCGCTTGAGTCAGAGAGGATAAGCAGAGCGTCCACGGTCTTCTGGGTTCGCCTCACTAACTCCAGTCGACGCGTAATGAGATATTGCCCCTGTGCGTTAAGTGCTTTCTGTGTGTCTCTAACTGTTAGTTCGTCTGTCTGTTTTACTGTCTGTCAGTCTATCTGTCGATCTGTGTCTGTGTATCCATCTATCTGTATCTATCTATCTATTTAGCAATTTGTCTGTCTGTGTAGCTATTTATCTATCTATCTGTCTATCATCTACCTATTTGCCTGTCTGCTCTCTCTCTCTCTCTCTCTCTCTCTCTCTCTCTCTCTCTCTCTCTCTCTCTCTCTCTCTCTCTCTCTCTCTCTCTCTCTCTCTCTCTTACATCTTGACCTTCCTTGACTCTCTGACTTAAACGCGGTAAGCGACACAATATTTCCAGATCAGTGTCCTTTTCCTCAGCAAAATACACGACGTTAACATCAGACAAGGAGGAGAAAGTCACCTGAGAGTAACTATGAGACAAAAGAAATGGTAGCATGAGATTTTTATGCTCGGTGTTCCCAAATGTTTCCGGGTCCCATCTTGACGAGTTAAAAAAGGCTTTAGTGGAAGTTACTGAGGTTTTCGAGAGCATTTTCATGATGGTAGTGATAGTTTAATACGGATTCTGGTTTATTAGTGGGAAAAAAAGCACATACGAGAACCTGACTCTCTCTGAGGACTTTGAAAATAATGGTGGTGAAAGAACAAAGCGTTTAAGAATACAAGCTTGTGTTTTAGTGTTATACAGGAAATACTATATGATGTTTTTTTTTTTTTCCTTTTCCACAGACTGATCACCTCTGTGGCCTTTGAAATCAGTCAAGGTCAGAGAATAAGGCGTTTAGGAATATAATCTTGTGTTTCAGTATTATGCAGTGAATTCTTTATGATATTCTTTTCTTCTTCCTTTTTTCACAGTGTTCGCGGGAGCCGTCAAGCTGAACCTGTTCCAATATCTTGCTAGGCAGTCGCGGACCAGCCACCACCACCACCACCCACACACCACCACCCGCCCACCGGTCCCGCCTCGCCCTGCCCTCTTTCCCTCCCTCCCTCTCTCTTCAGCCAAGGATCCAGCCATCCAGACCCTTATGATAATCGAACTGAGGTAACAGAAGGAAAAATCATAATATTCTCTCTCTCTCTCTCTCTCTCTCTCTCTCTCTCTCTCTCTCTCTCTCTCTCTCTCTCTCTCTCTCTCTCTCTCTCTCTCTCTCTCTTTCACAATTCGATCCCTTTCACCTTCCAAAAATAACAAATATATTCCAGATAATGCAATAACAGGAATCAGGAAGGTAAATTCGAAAGTAGGATTAGATTCTTCCTTCCTTGTTCTATCCTCTTTCTCTCTCTCTCTCTCTCTCTCTCTTTCTCTGTCTCTGAATCTGACTCGATACCATCTGGAAAACCATCATCTTCCCTCCCTCTATTCGATACTGCTTCAATCCCTTGCAGAATTCGATTTACTGCACAGGAATGATATCAAGAGGAGAGAGAGGAACCTCCAGCGCACCACCTTCGCTTGAGTTAGCTTTGTTGGCCGTGGCGGAGCGATGCGTCTGAGCTGGAGGCCGCAGAGGGGAAAAGAGGAACCAGTCTCGACCCCAATGTCAATGTCTTGCCCGCTCTAGGAGGAATCCCCCCGCGAGGCTGTGTGGAGATGGCGGCGTACTGCATGGAGGTGGGTCTGGGGCGTGTTGTCCCTGATGGTGATGACTTCCCTGTCCTTTGGAGGTGAGTGATGCCACGTGGGTGGTGGGAGAGAGAGAGAGAGAGAGAGAGAGAGAGAGAGAGAGAGAGAGAGAGAGAGTGTGTGTGTGTGTGGATGAATCTATATTTATATTTTTGGATATAAAGTTTATTATTGTTTTTACTACTACTACTACTACTACTACTACTACTACTACTACTACTACTACTACTACTACTACTGCTGCTGCTGCTGCTGCTACTATTACTACTACAACTACCATTACTACCATTACTATTATTGCTTTTTTTTATGTAGGAAGGATACTGGCCAAGGGCAACAAAAAATCTAATAAAAAAAAAATGCCCACTGAAATGCCAGTCCCATAAAAGGGTCAAAGCAGTGGTCAAAAATTTGTGGATAAGTGTCTTGAAACCTCCCTCTTGAAGGAATTCAAGTCATAGGAAGGTGGGAAATACAGAAGCAGGCAGGGAGTTCCAGAGTTTACCAGAGTTTACCAGAGAAAGGGAAGTAGTAAGAGCAACAGCAGCTGCTGCTGCTGTTCCTCTTACTACTACTACTACTACTACTACTACTACTACTACCACTACTACTACTTCTTCTATTATTGAGAGAGAGAGAGAGAGAGAGAGAGAGAGAGAGAGAGAGAGAGAGAGAGAGAGAGAGAGCGTTATTTAATGAATTTACGGATGTACGCTGATGGTTCTGTCAGTATTAGTTTCCCGTTTTCTCCTCCGTGTCAGAACAACGTTTTCTCTCCATATCCATATTTTATTCGGAGCCACTGAGGCATTTTATTTATGCATACAAAAGTGCGGGATAAACCGATGCACATGTAAAGCAAGAGCGAATCGGTGAATGATATGGAAAAACTTGCCGTGCTCGACTCGGGGGGATAGAGAGAGAGAGAGAGAGAGAGAGAGAGAGAGAGAGAGAGAGAGAGAGAGAGAGAGAGAGAGTCCAGATTTCAAGACAATTTTTTATATATTTATGACTTGGTTCTCTTAGTTTTCATGAAGTTTTTGGCTTAGTTTTTATTTATATTTTTGCTCTCTCTCTCTCTCTCTCTTCTTCTTCTTCTTCTTCTTCTTTTTCTTCTCCTTCTTCTTCTTCTTCTTTGAATCTTCGCTACTAACTTTGAAAAATATGGTTTTCATTATATATGTATTTTTTTTGTTTCATCTGTAGTCTTGTGTTTAAATGGGATACTCTCTCTCTCTCTCTCTCTCTCTCTCTCTCTCTCTCTCTCTCTCTCTCTCTCTTGTCACACAGACAAATTACATGCATGCATTTAGTATTTCATGTTCCCCTGCAGCATTCAGGGCATTGCTTGCAGCTCCTGCACATCGATCTTTGCTTCACTCCCTGCATGGCGTCCTCGTCCAATGATCGTCTCGTCCTCGTCTCGTGCTCGTCTTGTCCTCGTCCTCTCCCAGCGTCCCTAAGATGCGCCATCGTACCATTTCCCCGCCACGTCCCGCTGCCCCTTCCTTTCATCACCGCGGCGCCTCTCTCTCCCTCTATAGAGATACAAATTCCTCTCCGTTTCCTGGTGATCACGTCGCTTACTGCTCATGTCGCCAGCTTGGTTAAATGTGTAGCTTATTCGCCAGTCCGGTCCAGTCCAAGTTTTAAATGAATTAGAAGAGAATAATGATAATATACTGTTACAGTTGGTTAAATGTGTATCTTGTCGCCAGTCCAGTTTAGTCTGAGTTTTAAATTAATTAGAAGAAAATGTTACAAAGAAATGCTGTTACAATTGCCTATAAAGTGAGTCAGTAAATTCTCATGGTGTTTCTTATAATACTTAATGGTATTTTGTGATGTAAAAGCAGTTAAATTGTTTAAAGTGTTTATCCCCAGACTAAACCACTCGAAGATTTAAATTAATTACAGAAGAGCAATGTCACAGACGCTTTATAAAATGATGCAGTGAATTCTCATTGACTTTTGTGTAATAGTCCATGGTATTTTATAAGGTAAAAGCAGATTAAATACTTCATCATTCCATGTTTTAAGTAAATCAGAAAAAACACGTGAAAAAAAAAGAAGTTACAAACACCTTATTAAGTGATGCGGTGAATTCTCATGGACTTCCTTGTCATAGTTTATAGCATTTCGTGACGCAGAAGCAGTCAAAATGTTGAAAAAGATGTAAGAGACTGAACAACGCAGACATTACGAAGTTTTCCGAGTGAGGAAGTCTTTGCAGCCGATCAGGAATGACTACCGCGCCTCACAATTCGTATGATCCAAAAAGCCACGTCAGAATACCGTCAGATGCACTAAAGGCACCGCGCTGACTAACTACGCACGTCGAATCTGCAATCCGCTGTCCCTCTCCCTCCCTGTATGCCTCCTGCCGCAGCCGTCGCCACCGCCTCCATCGTCCCCTCCGCCACCGCCTCCCCGCGTCGCCAGCCTCCCCTCCCCCGCCACTCCCCGGGTGGCGCCGCGCCGGACATCTACACTAAACCAAAACACGGCACAGCTCTTTCCATAACTCTGCTCCGACCGACCTGAAGCCTCCACGACGCCATGTTGCCACGCTCACGCCACTTTATGGAGCAGCGAGGAGCGGGGCCACGCTAGCTGTATGTGTATGCCAGAGAGAGAGAGAGAGAGAGAGAGAGAGAGAGACGAGAGAGAGAGAGAGAGAGAGTCAATTCGGTTATAAAACTAAAAGCAATGATGATAGGAATATGGGAAGAGGATACAGGTTGGTGCCACACACACACACACACACACACACACACACACACACACACAGACACACACACACACACACACACATACATACCTGTCAGGCCCATCACAGTGGCCAGCGTCACCTACAGGCCGCATTACCAACGCATCAACGCGGGACAAACACCACGCGAGACTCCGGCGTGATGAAGTGCTCCGTGTGTGGCAGAGTGGACGTTATGGGGAGAGAGAGAGAGAGAGAGAGAGAGAGGAGAGAGAGAGAGAGAGAGAGAGAGATGGGGGGCGAATATAAGGGAAGCTGCAAGAAGCCATCATGTCTACACGTGATACCCCCTGTATAAAACATGTCTGTCTATCTTCACCTACCATCCCCATTCATAAATTTCTATAATCCTCTTTTAATATCCCCCATTGACTCGGCACTAACAACCTGATTACTGAGTCCATTCCAATCATCTACCACTTTTTTTTTTAGAGACACACAGACAGACAGACAGGAAGGCAGACACACAGGCAGACAAAAGATGACTAAGAACGCGACCAAGAAAGAAGAAAAGGAAAAAAAATAAGTTACATAAATATATACATAAAAAATGGATGATACGTCGGTTAAGAGACGGCTGGCGGGACACACGGGGAGGTCTGGAGGTGGTATCCCTGGCTAGTGTCCCTGGCTAGTGTCCCTGACCAGTGTCCCTGAAGGTTGTTTATGACTCCAGCAGTAGCAGTCACGGGTGGCGCGGCGGGGAGGGGCATGGGGTGGATGGTCGGTGGTCGGTGCCGCTTCAATGGTGCGCGGCGGTCAGGTGTCATCCTTAAAATACCGGGCAGGAATGGAAGCGTTTGCCGTCTTACTATATCGGAAGCCTGACTTGTCCCTCTTACTCACTACACTTGCTGGATTTCTTTTCGCCTCCGCCCAATGCGTCGTAAAGATACCCAGACTCGCCCCCGCCGTGACTGGCCCCCTGCATCCCCCTGACTGATCCCCCACTGCTCGGAACACTGAAGGGGAGGAGCAGGAGGAGGAGTATAAGAAGGGGAAAAAGGAACATCAAAGCACTTCTTATACATCTTCAGGCAAATACTTTCTATCTAACTAGTGCATGAAATTTATATTATTACTGCTTTTATTATTGAAAGAACGAGGAGGAGGAGAAAAAGGAACATCAAAGCACTTTTATACGTCATCAGACAAACGCTTTTCCAACTAGTGTATGAAACTTATATTATTATGGCTGCAAATAAGAGGAGGAGGAGAAAGAAAACATTAAAACAGATTTCATAATTCTGCAGTCATACTAGGGTTTAAAAATTTATATTATTATTGTTATTAGTGGGAGGAGATTAATAGGACGAGGAGGAGGAGGAGAAAAGGGAGGACATCAAACCTTTTTGCATGGAACTTCACTCAAAGCATCCTTATCTCAATAGTGGATAAAAATGCTTATGAAGAAGAGGAGGAGGAGGAGAAGTAAGTGGAGGAGTAGGAGGAGAAGGAGCAAGAGAACAGGAGGACGAGGAAGAAGAGGAAGAGAAGTACGAGTAAGAGGACGAGGAGTAGGAGGAGAAAGAATAGGGGAGAAGAGGAGAAGGAAGAGAAGAAAGTGGTGGCGGAGGAGCAGTAGGAGGAGAAATGTGGGAGGAGGCGTTGGAGGAAGAAGAGA
>NC_087154.1:2875000-2880000 GCF_035594125.1 Scylla paramamosain | reverse complement strand
ACCAATTACCATCAATAAGATCTCAAATGTACACAAGCTGCTTCTCCACTTACTATCCATTATTAGTTGTTCAGTAGTCTGCCGCCAGAGAGCAATGCAGTAGCCACATTAGTTCGAGAGCTTGTCGATAGATTGGGGGAGTTACGAACTGTAGTAACGCATATCACATATAGATGGCGCAAGCAACTCTGACGCTTATCTATACAGGGTTGAGTTTCGTGCCTTGGTAGAGCAAATAAGCAAAGAAATGACACACACACACACACACACTCACACACAGAAAATATTAATAACAGCAATAGGAATAGTAGAAGTAGTAGTAGTAGTAGTAGTAGAAACGATAAGAGGAAGAGTAGTAGTAGTAGTAGTAGTGACAGCAGCATTAGTGAAAATAATAAAAGAAAAATGGATTAATAAAAAATATATGACAACATTAATAGGTACGCGAAATACTGACAAATATTTTCTGTTCATTTTTGGTTAGTGAGTCGATGCGGAAAAGTTACCTGAAGGGAAAACTTTTGATTTTTCTTCCGATATAATTTGGATCAGATTCCATTATTTTGTGTATATTTCCCACCAGTCTCTCTCTCTCTCTCTCTCTCTCTCTCTCTCTCTCTCTCTCTCTCTCTCTCTCTCTCTCTCTCTCTCTCTCTCTCTCTCTCTCTCTCTCTCTCTCACCAGTCAGTTTACCTACCTATTTGTCTAACTGTTTTATCTACCTGTCTATCAACCTGTCTATCTGTCTATCCATCTATCTGTCTATCTATCTACCCATTAATCTATGTATTTATATATCTATTCATCTACCTACTTATCAATTTATCTATAATTTTCTACCCATTAATCTGTCTATTTCTATCAGTCTATCTCACCATGCATTCATCCCGTCATTCTCTCCTTCTCCTCAGACAGCAACGAAGACATGACAGGACTGCTTCCCAGGTTCACCAAGGACGTGCCCAACATCACGGTGACGGTGGGACGCGACGCTCTGCTGCCCTGTACCGTGGAGCAGCTCAGGGGATTTAAGGTGGGTGTCTGGAGCCTCCTTTCCTCATGGAAGGTTAGAATTTCGTGGAACACAGGAAGGGATTGGAGAGCGAGACCTTGGTTACTTCTTGCATCTTCTGTCACTGCTTGTTTAATAGACTGGTTATATACGAGTCTTCTTTCTCTCTTCCTTCTGCTCTTCCTTATATTCTTCGTCATCGTCATCTTTCTCCACGATTTCTTACATCAACACTGATAATAAACTTAATACTAATACTGACATATTTAGTGAAGGGCAGTAAGACATTAACAGGGTTCAGCTCGTATTGTTTCTTTTTTTTTATAACGAGGAAGGTAATTCTTATAATATAAATACTAATACTGGTATAGATAGTGAAGGGCAGTTCTTCCTCTACACGCACACAATTCCTCTCCTCCTCCTGACTCAGACAGCAAAACAGCAATTGGGTTCATCTCGCATTGTTTCTTTCCCTACGGAGCAAGATACCGACGCAGATTTCCTTTAAAACCCCATTAGGAGTTCCCTTTTCAGCGGCCACGGGACTTGAGAGGGAGTCGATACACGATAACTCTTCCCCGCCTGGCCCGGTGCCAAAGGCGGCAAACAATCGAGCTCTCCACCAATGACGGATGTTGTGTCATAATTCTGACTTTTTTTAAAGGGCCTTTCCCCAAGTGAGCGGGACCCGAGCGGCGAGTCACCCAGGTGTATGTGTGTGTGCGTGTGTGTGTGTGGGGAACGGGGAGATGGGGTTGGGTGGGTGGATGGCTGTATATGTGTTCAGTAGTAGTAGTAGTAGTAGTAGTAGTTGTTGTTGTTGTTGTTGTTGTTATAGTAGTAGTTGTAGTAGTAGTAGTAGTAGTAGTAGTAGTAGTAGTAGTAGTAGTAGTAGTAGTAGTAGTAGTAGCACCACCACCACCACCACCACCACCAGTAATTCCCCGTTGCGTCACCAGCACCATCTCTGCCACCAAGGATAATACAGGAGACACAGCCACACCCACACGTCTCAGTCAACACCCACGTGGCCGCGACGCCGTCTTGGCTCGGTCTGGTCAGCGCCTCTCTGCCCTCGGGAACAACAGCGACTCAATAACATTCGTCTTCATCTTCATAAAAACGACACTCTTCTCCCTTTTACTCGTGCATCATTGTGATTACCTGCACTCATCGCCCCCCGCCTTCCTGCCCACGCTGCTCCCAGAGTCTATAGAGGATGAACCGCGGACCTAAACTGCTCTATTATCATCCCTGCTCCAGTTCCCTCTTCATTTCTGCCTTTTGTTATTCTTGTTCCTGTTATCTGGTGTTTACTTATGTTTTAATAATCTCTATTTCTCTTATATTATTGTTATTTACCGTTTTTTGTGTCTTATCTCATCTCCTGTGCTTTTAACGGACTCGAATTAGGGTTATTTTTCATGTGTGTTTTTTTCATGATTCGAGTGATAGTTTAACAAGTATTCTACAACACCAACGAGAAAAAGCACCAATGAAAACCTGACTGATTATCTCTGTGGTCTTTGAAAAATAGTCCTTAGCTTTTAAAAATACAAGCATTATTCTCATGGTTATTAATTTTCTTTTTCTTTGGTCCTTTTATTTTTTACTTTTTTTTTTATTTTACTGGTCAGTCTTCATTCTTTCCTCGTTTTGTATTCATCCGTCATCTTTGCTCCTCAGTTCTGCGTCTTGCATTTCAGTTTCTCGCTTTGTCTTCGCGCTCGTTGCTCTCTCATCATTCATTTTATTCCTTACCAGCCATACAGTCCTCGATTCCAACTCTCTCTCTCTCTCTCTCTCTCTCTCTCTCTCTCTCTCTCTCTCTCTCTCTCTCTCTCTCTCTCTCTCTCTCTCTCTCTTTATCTATCTATCTATCTCTGTTACACTCCAGCACCAGCATTTCTCTTAGTTCTATAGTTTTACCTCTTTTCAACAGGTGGCGTGGATACAAGTGAAGGCATTTATTCCTATTTCACTCAACATTATTGTTGAGAATAATTATTATTATTATTATATTGTTACCGTTTTTCGTCCCATGTGTTAGCAGTTTGCTCGTACAATCAGTTTCTTCCTCTTCCCGACAGGTAGCGTGGGTGCAGGTGGACACGCAGACGATCCTTACCATCCACAAGTTGGTCATCACGAGAAACCCGAGGATCGCACTGCTACACAATGACCACCGCTCGTGGCACCTCGAGATCAAGAACGTGCGGGAGAGTGACCGAGGCTGGTACATGTGTCAAGTGAACACTGACCCGATGAGATCCAGGCAGGGCTACGTGGACGTTGTGGGTGAGTGTTGACGATTTGTGAGTGTTGCTGAGTTGTGAGTACTGAGGTGAGTTGTGAGAATTGTGTGAAAACTAAGTATATAAGTGACTGATTGTCTGTTTGTTTGTGGATATGTGGCTTTGTGGCAGTTTTGTCTATTCGCGATTCACTGCCGGACCCCTGAACCAATCGACATGAAATTGCGTATGGGGATCCTACTACTTCAACCTGGGAGTGGCATGCGCTATGTCCTAACCCAGCATACCATTACTAGTCTTGTAACCAATCAGCCAGCTGTTGGAATTAAAATGAAGGAGCTTGCAATATTCAGGAATGAGTTTGGAGTTATGAGCAGCGCTAGTCAGATATAAAAACCAAATAGGCAACAATTGATTCAGAAATAAGGTAATGAATGAGTGGAGCAAACTTAGCAAGGACATGGTAAATGCACAAGAGGAGGTTGGATAAGTTTAATGATAATGACAGATACTAAAGTTTAAGTGTTCAGAGCTGCCTTGCGTAACTCAGTCAGCCTTTTCCAGTCTCCTTATTTTCTTAGGTTCTTTTGTTCCTATGTTCCGGGGTAGCGTGTTGCTTGTGTTGTCTTTGTTGTCTCCTTAAATTAGACCTGTAGCTTCCCTTATTGTGTTACGTCTTTTGTTTTTGTATGTTGGAATTTCTACAAGACTGAGGCAAGGTTGTTGTCTCGTCTTTTATATATATATATATATATATATATATATATATATATATATATATATATATATATATATATATATATATATATATATATATATATATATATATATATATATATATATATATATATATATATATATATATATATATATATATATATATATATATCATATTTGTATTTCTTTTCTTTTCAGACTGAATGTTATTGACACAACCTCCTTTGGTGTGTGTGTGTGTGTGTGTGTGTGTGTGTGTGTGTCGCCGACAAGTGTCGAGTAGTGTTCCAAATAAGGTGTTTGTGGCCTTGATTCAATGAGGACTGAGGTGTGAATGTTCAATCCCCTTCCCCTCTTTCTCTCTCCCCTTCCCCCGTCACTCCCGCCGCTCCACCACCTCACTAAATTCTGCCCCCATACATATACTGAGCAGTCCCTCCAGCACCCTCTTTCCCTCCCATTGCCGTTAACACACCGTCCCTGCGCTCCTCTTTCCTTCCCATTTACGCTAACAGTCCTTCCACACATCCCATTCCTTCCCCGAGCACACTCCCTGTTCCTCCTCATTATCATCATCAGCCTCTGTGATTTTACTACAGGAAACAAAACTGCCCTAACCTTATCTACTTATCTCCACTAGCTCCTCGTCTATTAAGAAGATAAGATCATAGGATAGTAAGGCGAGTTGCTCTATACAAGGCAGCTCTTCTTCTGTCGCCGTTTCCCTTGAGTCAGGGGTTGGCGCCATGAACGAGTCTCCTCCGGTTGTTTCTGTTCCTTGTATCTTCCGCTGTGACTCTCATCCTTTGCAGTTCTACCGCAGCTCCTGAGAACTAAAAAACTTGCCATTTATTATCATCACCTATACATTTGTCCTGACTCATTTTGAAACTGTCTGTTCACTTATTGCGTTCTTGCTGAGTTTTTTTTTTCTTTTTTTTTCACTCATTTGCAACTTAACTGTTGTCTCCTTGAACTAGACCTGCAGCTTACCTTATTGTGATATGCTCTTACCT
>NC_087154.1:2852500-2872500 GCF_035594125.1 Scylla paramamosain | reverse complement strand
TTCATCTCGTCCCGCTTCTCACCTCGTTTTTTCCTTATATTACTTTCCTCCTCCCTCTTTTCTTCTTATTCTTCTCTTCCTCCGTCCCCTCCTGTTCCTCCTCCTCCTCCTCCTCCTCCTCCTCCTCCTCCTCCTCCTCCTCCTCTTTCCAAATCCCGTCATCCATTCCTCCCATTCATGCTTCTCACCTCCTCCTTATCCTCCTCCTCTTCCTCCTCTTCATCCTCTTTCTCTTTTCCCTCTCTCTCTTCCTGTTTCTGCTAACCACTTTATGTACTCAACCGCCGACTTGCTTCCCTTACCTCTCTCTCCCCCCATATCCTTCTCCTCCTTCTCTTTCACCTTCCATACCACATCACCCATTCCTCCTGTATCTCTCACCTCCCTGCTCTCCCTCTCCGCGCAGTCCCACCGATGGCCTGGGTGCCGCAGCAGCTGGAAGGCGCCTACATCGGGCAGGAGCTGAGCATTGAGTGTCGCACGGAGGCCTTCCCGAAAAGCATCAACTATTGGACTGGCCCGGGCGGGGATATGATTGTGGCTGGTGAGGTTGTGTGTGTGTGTGTGTGTGTGTGTTATTTTCAGAGTCTAATCTATACTCGTGTGCCCTTACCTCTGCATCTATACTTATCCAGTCTTTCATTCATTTAATATTTATCCGGTCTTTCTTGTTTCAGAGAGAGAGAGAGAGAGAGAGAGAGACTTCACCATTTGCACAGTCCTGTCTTTGTTTTTATTCTTATTTTTCGTCTTTTTCTCTTTTATTTTTTTGCGCTCATCAGAATGTTTAGGTTTTTTTTCCTTTCTCTTTTTCCATGTCTAGATCTTTTTTGGCATTATACTTCTCGTCTCTCTCTCTCTCTCTCTCTCTCTCTCTCTCTCTCTCTCTCTCTCTCTCTCTCTCTCTCTCTCTCTCTCTCTCTCTCTCTCTCTCTCTCTCTCTCTCTCTCTCTCTCTCTCTCGTCTTACACCCATCACCTTCCCCACAGGCCCCAGGTATGAGCCGCTGCTGGCCGACACTTCCTACAAGGTGTTCATGATGCTGAGGATTCGCAGCGTGACGGTCGAGGACTTTGGGACGTACCGTTGTGTGGCCAAGAACTCCCTGGGCATGACGGACGGGATCATCAGAGTCTACGGTGAGGAGTCAAGTACAGAATAGCGAGTCTCTTTCCTTCCTCTTACAGATCGACGTGTAAGAAGTACCATTAGAGGTTCAAGGTCTCAGCAGGTTAACAAGTCGGCCCCTTTCTTTTCTGTTTGCAAGTCGACGTGCTAGAAATATCTTAAGAGTTTCAAGGTGAAGTGAGGAGCTAGTGTCCGATTAGCGAGTCAGCCCCTTTGCTTCCTTCAACAAATCGACTCTTTAGAATTACAGTAAAAGTTTCAAGGTGCAGTGAGGAGTTACTAAGGTCAGGTTAGCGACTTAACCTTCATTATTTTAAGTTATAAGTTTACAGGGAATTATCATCATACGAGTTTCCGAATATATGGTACAGTTTCTTACACTATAACGTTCATCAATAAATGTGTTTATTTATTAGATTCTTTGAAGGTGGTTTCGTATTTTGATTTCTTGTTGTTCTTGTTCTTTTATTATTATTTTTTATTAGGTTAGATGGTTTCATTTTTTAAGTCTGCTTATGTGTTGTGATCAATAAGATATAGAAAAAGTGTAGGATGAGGAGGAACTCAGAAGTTGTTGGGAGAGGAGGAAGAAGAGGAGAAGGTGGAGGACGAGGAAAGGAAATCAAGTTATAAGCGAATAGGGAAGAAGGGAAGAAAGGGAAAGATTACAGTGGAGGAAAGAGAAGAAGGAGGAGGAGGAGAAGAAGGATTTTTCTTTTTTTCTTTTCTTAGTAAGGAAAAGAAAAAAGGAAAAAGTGGATACCAGGGAACAGAAAGCTTAATAAATAAACAAGCAGGAATAAAAAAGGAAGAAAGATTTTTCCTGAAATATGAAATTCGAAATAAAAGTTAATAGACCTTAGCTAATTGCACGTAAAGTTGTTGATTTGTAGAAGTAGTAGCAGTAGTAGTAGTAGTAATAGTAGTAGTAGCAGCAGCAGCAGCAGCAGCAGCAGAAACAGTAAGTAACGGAAATCCTCTAGTAGAACATAGTTATGCTAGCAGTTTCAATAACAGTAGAAACAGTGGTGATGCTGACCGTTTCAATACTAACATTAGTAATATTAATCAAAGTAACCAATGATAACAATAGCAGCAACAGCAACAACAGCAGCAGTTCAAGTGGCGGCAGCGGTGTGCTTGTCCTGCCACTGGCCTCGCAGCACCTCAACA
The DNA here is from genome assembly GCF_035594125.1 of Scylla paramamosain. NCBI lineage: Eukaryota > Metazoa > Arthropoda > Malacostraca > Decapoda > Portunidae > Scylla > Scylla paramamosain. The sequence continues at coordinate 2,870,199 of NC_087154.1, read as the reverse complement.
CTGAAACTACTTTTCTTCATCCCGAATAGAAATCGACTCGCCTAAGCTCTACCACCCGGGCGAGGTGACAGCAGCTGGCGGGGAGACAAACGCTGAGGACTTTGAGGAGAGGGGCGGCCACTCCCCAACGCCATCCTACAAGCAAGGTGACGCCACGGCCCTTCCCCATTCATCCCATGACTTCTTTTCCGAGGGTCTTGCCTCGTCTACTTTCAACAGGGCGTAGAGAAACCTAATAGGTTTTAACAGGACTTAATGGAAGATGATTGGGTTTTAACAGGGTCTAGTAGAAGATAATATGGTTTTAATAGGATTTAATGGAAGCTACAAGGGTTCTGACAGGACCTAATGGAAGCTAATATTGTTTTAACAGCGCCAAATAGAAACTAATTGGGTTTTAACAAGACCTAATAAAAATTAATAGAGTTTTAACATGACTAATGGAAGCTGACAGGGTTTTAACTTGACTAGTGAAGAAGCACCTAGTGAAAGCTAATAGGGTTTTTTCAATGGCATCTTAATGGTTCCAGTGATAGCTCCAGTGACAGTTAAACATGATTTCTGTATCGTTAATGTGAAAAGCACCTATGAGAATTCGACTTCATCTTTGAAAATATTCCTTATGAAAGTACAAAGCGTTTCAAAATATGGGGTTTAATATGAGTCCATTGCAGTGATTGGATCCGTTTCCTCCACATGCGATTGTATGTAGTCAGATTTCAAAAAGAGGCAGGGAGATATTGGTTAGTATGTCGTGGACCGAGATGTTGCAAGGAATTGGTATATAAAGGCTACTGGAAAACTCACATTTTCATATTTCAGTTAATAACTACTAATTATTTACATTTCTTGCAAGAAATAATTTCTCACGCGCATTCATTTTCAAATCATTCAAAGTTATTAGGTGTTACTTTACATGTCTTCAACATATCCATTGATCAACGTAATTATCGTGCAAAACACAGACAATATCAAATGCATGAACACAACAAATATTCAGTCGACGCAATTAATGTTCATATAGAAAAACACACATGGTATCAGCATCACATCAATTACTATAAACATTCCATAACTGAGTAAATCTTCGTACACCATACAAACCTATCATACCAAACATAAAACATCAATTAAACATCCTACTCCTCCTTTAAAAAGATAGTTGATTTATAGACTGCATTAAACTTTCAAGCTCCTCTTACTTTTAAGTTATTCCGTCCATCTCCACCCTTCTTTGATCAGACCCTCTCTGCTTCTGTGTCTGCTACTCTTTGCTACTGTCCGCTACTGAATTATTCCACTGTTACACGCTATAATATACAGTCGTTTGGGATTGCCTATTTCTCTCAGAAATTTATCTTTATTTTCATAATATTTTACATATCTACCATTCACATTGCTCATTTATGCATGTGATCAGCCCACAGGCGTGGCACTTGATACAGAAGCCAGTCAAAGGGTAGGGGCAGTTTGGAGGCGGAGCGTAAGTGGGTGTGGGTATTTTTCTATTGGCTGACCTTCCGGTGCCTCACGCCTCCTGACCGACCCTCACGCCTCCTGGCCTCATGCCTCCTGACCTACTTTCTCTTTCAAATCCTTTCTCTGCCTTGTTCCTATTATCATTACCATTAATCTGTCTTTGACCCAGGCTGTCTTCCCAGGTTTTATAGCCGTCCTCCTGTTGTGGACTGCGTGGGTCCCGTGTCCATGTTTGTGTTTTCTCGGCTCCCTTGATATCAAGTGCTAATTACTTTCCCTTTCCTGGGTAGAATGACCACTTGTTATTCTCCCTACTTCATTCATCTTCTCCATTTCTTCTTTCTTGTTACTTATTCTATGTTCTTCTCTTCTTTCTTCTTCCTTATTTTGTCTTCTTTTTTCTTTTCTTCTTTTCTCTTTCTTCCTTCTTGACAATACAGTATATACTGTGGTGTGGGGTCACCAAACGTATATAGAGTGGTAGATTACTGGAATAAGCTTACTAATCACGTTGTTAGTGCCGAGTCGATAGGGAGGTTTAAAAAATAGATGAATTTATGGATAGGGATGACAGGTGAATAAAGGGACTGTCACCTGTAGATCTATTTGCTTTCTTTTAACAGAAATTACTCACACATTCGCTGCAAACCATGAGTGTGTCCTTACAGAGCGCCTCCTCTTGTTCCCAGAAAGCGGAAAGTACAAGTCTGGGCAGTCTGGCAAGGGCTTGAATGAGGTGGCGGGCGAGCAGGACCCGGGCAAATCTTACGGACGAGGTGAGAAAGCTGCTTGCCTACTGACGGGGACGCTGCCGAGGGTCACAGAGGGACCGATATGTTCTCTTGAGCATTGTTGCTCATAGAAGTTTATCTTTTTATCTTTTTTTTATGTTCCTATTTCTATTTGTGAAACGGATTATGTTGTTAGTGTTTACAAGTAGCATTTAGTTTATAGTCTTTGATATGTAATTTTGTTGTATTTGACTGTATTCAGTTTAAATTTGAAAGGATATTTTGTGTACCCTTCCAATTTTTGTGTTCCTTTTTCTTCTTTTAGTGTGAAGAGCATTGCGTTCTTTAAGTAATAAACGACGAAACACACACACACACACACACACACACACAATAACACCTTCACGAGCTTGATTCAGTCTGGTAAAAATAGAAATAGAAAACGCAAAATACATATAGTTAAGTACACGCACACACACACACACACACACACACACACACACACACACACACCACACACACACACCTATCACCAGCAAGTGCTCACCTTTACCTGTCCGTGCGTCGCTCCTCGTTAATGAGCAATGCGACGCTAACTCACCACTTCATTAATTCACGTGCCACCTTAACCCTAGCGGATTAAATATTAATTCTAACTGCAGCGTCCACATTCTTTCACATCTCGTCACTTCTAAAACTCAAGAAACATGCATCTCATTAGTTGTGAACGAGGGAGCTTATGTTTTTTTTTTCTCTCTCTCTCTCTCTGATGCATTATTTCATTATAGATATCATTGGTTGGCGTTATGATTCTCCTGGAGCGGTAATGTGGCTGTGTGTGGGAGCGCCGCGCCGCCCTCCAGCCTCGCCACGTCGACTCGTGTTAAATTTGCACGAGCCGCCAAGATTAGCAACGCGGCGTGTCTCTCTCTGCATATCCAGAAGCGTTGTTAGCTTTAAATTCTCTCTCTCTCTCTCTCTCTCTCTCTCTCTCTCTCTCTCTCTCTCTCTCTCTCTCTCTCTCTCTCTCTCTCTCTCTCTCTAAGTTGCAGAGACGTAAAGCTTCCTCATGAAACGAAGAAAGATTTGTCAGTACTATTTTGTATTAGTTTTACTTCATTTTTGCTTCTTTCTTAAATGACGCATCGAGTGTGTGTGTGTGTGTGTGTGTGTGTGTGTGTGTGTGTGTGTGTGTGTGTGTGTGTATTCGAGGGAGGGAAAGAAAGTCATTTGTATGAAAACCAATAACTGCACATGTGTATAGTATCATTTTAGAGAAAAACACAACACTGCTTATGTTGAGATCTTAAATTCAGTGGTCTCCCTCGTGTTTATTATTATTATTATTATTATTGTTAGTAGTAGTAGTAATAGTAGTAGTAGTAGTATCATCATCATCATCATCATCATCATCATCATCATCATTAATAAGGTTTTATAAATTCATTTCCTTATAAGACGCAAGACTTTGCTTCTTCCGTTCCTTAAAAGTGCACGTCTTTCACTGTACGTTCATAATATCATGCTGGTTATACCTCATCTAGACTATGCTATCCAGTTCTGGTTCCTTATATTATAGGAAGGATATAAGCCTATTAGAACCAGTACAAAGGAGAATGACTAAAAGGAAGGGTGTTTCTTACAAAACGAGACTGAAGTTATAAAATTTACATTCTTTAGAGAGACGTAGGTTAAAAGGACACCTGATAGAAGTCTTTAAGTGGTATAGGGGATATAACAAGTAAGCAAATTTCTCAGGATAGAGCAAGAAATAACGGATTCAAGCATAGAAAATTAATATATATATATATATATATATATATATATATATATATATATATATATATATATATATATATATATATATATATATATATATATATATATATATATATATATATATATATATATATATATATATATATATATATATATATATATATTTCTCTCTCCCTTCTCCTGCCTGAATCTGCGGAACCTGGCCATTGCCCAGTGCTGGCTGCCCCGCCTTTGGTCATCCCCTTTAGGCGGGTTGCCCACGCTTTGGTTATTCACGTGAGTTTGTCCCTCGCAGAGCCTGAGCACCGGGGACGCTCCACCCTCTACGAATACACGCTGAAGGACCCCTTTGACCACCGCGGACCTTCCGGCCACGGGAGCGGGGCGCACACCCGCGCCTCCGTGTTGCCCCTGCTGCTGCTGCTGCTGCTGCTACTGTTAATGACGACGACGGCTGAGGCTGTCTGCGGCCACTCTCACCTATAGGAAGAACAAATCCTGAGGCGTATTAATGTGACGTAATGGAAAATATACTGCGGTGGTGGTGGTGTGGTGGTGTGGTGTTGTGTTGATGGTGAGGTGTCGTTTTGGTTCGAACAAACCTGCATGATAATTTAAACAGGTAATGATAATTAATCCTTTTAGATGCTCAGTGTGGACCGTTGAGCCAACGTCGACTTTTAATCCAACCCTGTATATCTTTAATTAGTAAAATGATGAAGAACAGATGCTAAAGCACTGGGCAGGGCAGGAAAGCCACCTGGCCTGCCGCGACGAGGCTCACCACACAGAGCCATGCACTCGCTTATCCTGTGGGCGAGAGTGTGGAATGTTGCGACTTGTCCTCTTCGGTCGTTGAGACGAGGGAGGCCACGCGTCTGCCTTTCCAAACCTTCTCTATCCTATTACCTCACTGTATGTATATATATATATATATATATATATATATATATATATATATATATATATATATATATATATATATATATATATATATATATATATATATATATATATATATATATATATATATATATATTATACACACTCGTATATATTGATAGTGTGATATTAATGTGCAGATAAAAGAGTAATATTCCCACTTCTTGAGAGTGGCGAGGTGCATGAGAAATGATTAGCTGTACCTCTTGTACCTGCCACACCCTTGTTGGTTTAGAAGGGAAATGCAAAGAACAAGGAGCTTACAAGGAGATAATTGCTGCTAGTGTACACTTCATTACCACCTTTGTTCTGCAACGTGACGTCAGAGTCATCAAGAGGCGAGGCAGTGGTAGTGGTGGTGTTCCCGCCCACCGCTGTCCCGCGGTGTTTGCTGACCACCGTAAAGGACAGTGACCTGATCGGCAACGAAGTGAGCGTGAGCAGCGGCCACATTCATGGCACCAGCGAGAACAGCAGCAGAGCGAGCCCAGCAGGAGATGCTAGACTGATGTCAGATTCAAGCGCGAACACCATCATATGTCGCCGACGTGCTGCGCCTCCTGCACTGCTATGTTTAGGCTTATGAGATCCCTGGGAAAAGAAGACGAAGACCCGCATTTTTTCTTTTATCAGTTAATGATATTGAAAAGTTATAAATAACTAATTAAGAGAACGAAGTGGATTGTGCATCTTGCCACGCCCTTGAGTCTAACTGGAACGCATTATGTGCCCTGGCCACGCAACGCCTGCTGGTCAAGTGATGTAGCCCCGGGGTGCGAAGGAAGCGTGGCATCGAAATCCTGAGTGAAGGGCGAGTGAGGCCAGGCAGGGGCTAAGGGATGCAGCAGGTGCCTCGCTGTGAGGCAATATTTTCATAATCTGTTGTGATGAGCCGCGGGCGTCAGTGCTGCTGGTCGGACAAGATATGTATGCACGTTCCCTTTACTCTTCTGCGAGTATATTCATGTAAGTAGTGAAAACCAAGGCTGTTTGAATATATTCAAACAGCCTTGTCCGCGGTCAATGCGCGCCAGCATCCTTAGGAACTTTTTTCCCACTACGACAGGAGGTCTTCAGGTTGGTGGAAAGTCCTGAGATATTTCTTTGTTTTTATATAGCTATACAGTGTGACAGGACTGAGCAGCGAGGCGATTGACGGTCTTGTAAAACTCTCTTTGGGTGCCATGAAATGTTTTCCTATGTTACCTGCTGACTGCTTGTCGATCACGAGTCTTATTACATTCCCTTCCGGTCTTCGTGACCTTTGAAGCACAATATATCCTTTCGACAATATTATGTGTGTGCTTCCATAATCCTCCTAATCTCTAATGTAACCTGTGACGTGTCCCACTGCAGGGCTTCCTCCTCTTGATGCAACTACTGACAGCCGCTCCCAAACAATAAACTTGTGCACTTTTGCAACTGTTGTTACCACTGTGTTGTCTCTAGATCCAAGGCAGCTTGTGGCCATTTGATCGTCTTCTACCAAGGGAGCCTGAGCCTTGTGTGATATGAAAGCAAGTGTCATGCTTTCAGTGGTAGTAAATAAGCACCTCACACTTGTTACATCTTTCACACTGTGTCTTATTCTAGAATACCTAGCCATCTTGCTATTAACATTAAGCCTTCCTGTCTCTAAGAGCGCAACAGTTGGTACCAACAGATCTAACAGAGAGCAGTTAGTACAGTGAGTGAAAGAAAAAAGCAGTAAATAAATAAATAGGCAGCTGGTTTTTGTGTTTGCTTGGTTGTTGGCCAAGATTTGATTGATTGATTGATTGATTTAGAAATAAAAAGGGAAAGTGCTTAGTCCACGGAGCCAATGAGCTCCGAACCCTCCAGCGACAGGCGAACCATCAAAGAAGGTGGCACCGTCGACAACGCTTCAAGACCCGCCACCGCGACAAAGTGAATCCCCGTTGCAGAGTACTTTTTTTTTATTTATTTATACTGGATTACAAAAGTAAGTACTAGAGCAAGTTACATACTACTTTATATAGTTAAAAATAACTTTAAATGACTAAAGGTAACATTATTAGTGTTTCCTATCTAAAAGCCAAATTCTCTTATATAAATTCACCCACGCCAACACAACAGCCAGTCATTTATCTGTTTTTTCAAACATCTGCAGGGTAGACACTTTCAGGTCCACCTGTGTGGCTAATATAGTGTTCCACTAGCCAACGTACGTGTTTATGTACTGTCTCTGGTGGTGTCACTTTCTACAGCGGGCCTGCAGGAGTTTCTTGGGTGCGCGGGTGACGGTTTGGGTGTTCATTTGAGCCTGGCGGGGTGGCTGTCGAAGTGCCTGTAGGTGGCTCATGCGACACAAATTCTCTTTATACATGACGGCGATTCCCGCCACGTCCCGCCAGTGTTGAAGGGTGTGGAGGCGTGGCTCGTGACCGGCGTTGTTGTCTCTGATGAGCCGCGCCGCCCTCTCCTGCACCTTGTCCAGGAGGGCGGGCTGTGTGTCGGCCTCGCCAGGCCAAGATAAAATGCAGAACAGATAATGCATAGACCAAGAAAGAGATACTATAGAAAATCTGACAGCTTCCTTGCATCTATTGAGAAATGGATAAAATTGAGTAACCCTTCAGAAATGGGAATTTATTCAAAACCTCAAATGGATGGAATGAAAAGGCTGCAGCTGCTTGCAGATTAGATACGTGTATGAATGGAAATGATAGGCGGGAACATGAAGGGGGATCGGAGGAGGTAGCAGCAGAAATATTAGTTAAAAAAAAAATTTGAGATGGAAAAGAATAGGTGATGATAAGGGTGGAAAGAGTGGGGAGAGGGAGAGAGAGGTGGAGAAGAAAAAGGTGGTGGAAGTGAGGGAGGAGGAGAGTGGTGTGCAGGAGGGAGGATGAGAGGGGGGATCGGAGGAGGTAACAGCAGAATTAAGTAGTTGAAAAGTAACTGGAGGAAGAGGAGGAGGTGGTGGTGGTGGTGGTGGAAAGGATGGAAGGGATAGGGCAGGTATAGGAGACGGAGGGAGGAAGAGAGTGGCTGGTAATGGTGGTGATGATAGGGATGAGTGGGAAGGACCCAGTAGTCATGGAAATAGACGAGGGATGGACAAGGTGGGACAGGTGAAGTGGGTGGAGTCTCAAGGCTTAGTTTTGATGTGGTTTCTATCACAAGAAAACAACAACCTTCGTCAGGTAGGATGTGACACGCGTCGGTACTTCGAAGTGGGAGTGGCTAAGTACGGTCGACTGTATATACGTTACATACGTTATATATATATATATATAGAGAGAGAGAGAGAGAGAGAGAGAGAGAGAGAGAGAGAGAGAGAGAGAGAGAGAGAGAGAGAGAGAGACCATTAGAATAAATCTGAGATTTTCACCGCGCTTTTCTATGCTCTCTCTCTCTCTCTCTCTCTCTCTCTCTCTCTCTCTCTCTCTCTCTCTCTCTCTCTCTCTCTCTCTCTCTCTCTCTCTCTCTCTTAACTTGAATTCTTGAAACAACAACGCTTATCTTCAATAATTTTAAAATCAATATTTTAAATTAAATTTAAATAAAATTCAATAATTTTAAAAACACAATATTTTCCCCAAACTCTTTATCAAAACCTTTTGACATATTCTATCACTGATTCATCTTTATCTCCATATATCCCCGCTGTGGGGAGTCACCTTGTCGTGGTGGCGGAGCTTCAAGTGTGGTCGGCGGTGCCACTTTCTTTGATCCCATGTCCCTACGAGGACAATTTCAAACAACCTTCTTTGATAGTTAGCCTATCACTGGAGGGTTCAGTGCCTTTTGGCTCCGTGGACCAAGCGTTCCTCCCCCCTTCAGTGTCATATGACCGCGATGTTGCGGCGCTTCCCCTCCCCCGCCCTTTTTTTTTTACTAATCAATCTCCATATAATCCCAACACTGCTGAGCCCTTTTGCCCTTTTCTTTTTTTTTCTGAGTCTTTTTCTTAGCAGAAATTGTAAGTCACCTGTTGCATCAAGTTTAAGATATGCTAATTAGACCATTGCATCCACTTTTCATCTTCTTCTTCTTCTTCTTCGTCTTTCTTTTAATGCCAACAAAATGCTGCTTTAACAGGTGGTCATCCCACCAAGTTCAAACTAGTGTCATCGTTGCTTAACTTCGCTGAGAAGCGGTAAATTCAGTGCGGTATAGTATTTGATAATCAATGCATTTTTAACCAAGCAGATATACACAACTAGATCCCTTGCTATATTCACATTGTTAATGGCATTGTAACCCCGCAGACACTTAAAATTACTCCATTGATCGTTTGTTTATATTGGCCATGCAGGGCCTAGTTGCTCTGCAGGGGTAAGATTTCCCCACCGAGTTAAAAAGTTATTCAAGATCTGATGGTTTCACCTGGTGATTCCCCTAGGTGAGACTTCGCTCTTCCGAGGCGCCGAGATTCTTGGATAATATTGATGTAACATTAGCTTTTTTTCATCCAAAAGGCTAGATTAGATTAGGTTAGACTGGATTAGGTACATGATCTTGATCTTGATGGTACAGGTGGCACAGGATCACTCCTGAGCCAGGCCTTTGGATCGGCAACTCCTGTAGAAAGGAAAAAAAAAAAAAAAGAGAAACGAACAGCATCCTCTATCCTAATTGTTCATACACCTGGCACGCCACATTCTCTCCAGAAACTCTTTCACCGCCTCAATCATCCTTTCATTCGCCTCTCTACACAGTCCCAGCAACAACACCATCCATTCCTTTCCTGTCTTCTCCACTCTTTCATTCCTATCATGCCCTAACTCAGTCAGTATCACTTGCATCATCTCATTCCTGTCTCTGGCATACTGCACACACTCCAGCACCACATGTTCCACCGTCTCATCCTCTCCCATGTCACACATCTGGCACACTTTGCTGCGGGACTCAGACCACCTGTAACTCCTTGCATTCACATCCATACACTGTGCCCTCGCTCGGAAGAGAAGATCACCGCCCAGGCTTCCATCATACCACCTTTCATACCTCGGGGCCTCTTTCTCCTTGTACCATTCCAGGGTCTTCTTTCTTTCCATCTCATTCTTCCATTCATTCAGTCCCACACATTTCACTTCTTTGTCTATCTCATTCTTCCATTTTCTCACATCCCATTCGGCTCCCACTCTTCCTCCTCTTGTTACCACCCATTCACGCTCATTTTGATTCCTACCAGCCATTCTTATCGCCCACACAACTTGCAATCCATTCCTGTCTGTCATTCTCATGCATCTCTTCCTCCATTTGCTTCCACTTTCATTCCACAGGTACACCTTCCTTGCTATTCTTGCATCATCCATTCTCTCAAGCCTAATCTTGTACCTAAGTGTGGCTTTTGTCAGTCTTTCTCTGAAGGTGCTCCATCCCATGTCACCTCTCAAGGCTTCAACTGCTGTGCACCTCGGTGCACTCAGTGCCATCCTTGCTACTTTGTTCTGGCCCACTTCTAACTTATCAATTTCACTTTCATTCCATGCAATCACATCCATACCATACATTATACATGGCACAGCCACACTCTTCCACACTTCTCTCAACACATCACACTTACTTGCTCTCATCCTTGCCGCGCTTCCCAATCGACCTACCCACTGGTTTAGCATACTTATCTTTTCATTCTTTGCCTTTGCACACCCACTAGGACTCATCCACATCCCTAAGTACTTGTATTCTTGCACCTGTCTCAACTCATTCTCTCCAAGTCTCCATACCACATTACTTTCATCCTCTGATCTATTCACAATCATTACTTTGCTTTTCTCACTGCTAAACCTTACTCCAAAGTCTTTACCATAGCCATCCACTACATCCAACAAACTTTGAAGCTCATCTGCCGATTCACTCATAACAACTACATCATCTGCATAAAGGAGCACACATACTTTATCATTCCCCACACTTACCCCTACATTCATTCTTCTCATCCTGGCTGCTAGCTCCTATGTATACAGGCTAAAAAGGGTTGGTGACAATATACAGCCCTGCCTAACTCCTCTCTCACTCTTCACCCAGTCTGTTTCTATGTCTCCTAGCCTGTATCTAGCTCTTGTGTCCACATACATACTTTGCACTACGTTAACTATCTTTGCACTCAATCCAATCTTTTCTAAGACTCTACCTAACATTTCTCTGTTCACTCTATCATAAGCTTTCTCTATATCCAAAAAACCTAGGTACAATTTACCCCCATCCTTCTTTTTCTTCTCAATCATTTCATTCACCACAAACATATTGTCCTCAGCTCTCCTGTCCCTACGAAAACCATTCTGTTCTTCACCCAGCACTCCAGCTCTCTCAATCCATTTACACAGTCTCTCATTCAACACTGCACTGAAAACTTTACCTACTGTATTCACTAATGCAATTGGCCTGTAGTTCTTCAGCTCATTCTTACTCTTAAATCCTCCCTTATGTAACAGACACACTCGGCTCTCATTCCACTTTCTTGGCACTCTCTCTTCATCCCACACTCGGTTGAATAACTCAGTCATTCTGTCTATCACTACCTCCCCACCATTCTTGTAGAACTCATAGGGTATATCATCTGGACCTGCTGCCTTGCCATTCTTCTGCCTTCTCACACACCTCTCCACTTCATCCCTACTGATTCTTTCATCCAGTTCATCTGCATTCTTCCTTTCCAGTGTTACACATTCTTCTCTCACACTAAACATCTCACCTACCCCACCTACTTCTTCCCAGAACCCTTTGATTGCCTCCCTGATTCCATCCTTCTCTGTTATAACTACACCCTCCACTTTTAGACTCTCCACACCAACACTGCCTGACATATTCTCACCTCTCATGAACTTGTACCATTCACGGCCACCTTCCATACCTTTCTCCCTTAAAGATTGAATCACGCTCCTTTCACTCTTCACTTTAGCATTCATTATCATTCGTCTCGTCAACCGCTGCTGCTTCACATACGCTGCCCATGCATTCAGATACTCATTCTCTGCCTCATCGCTTTCATGCCTCTTTTTCCTCAGCCATCTACACTGTCTACTCATTCTCTTTCGCTCCTTCCTAGCCGCTCTGATTTCATCATTCCACCATGGTTTACAGACATTCTTTCTTCTACCTACTCTCACAAACCCTATCTGGTTCTCAGCAGCACCCCTCACGTCCTCAACCAGTTTCTCATTCAGATGCTCCACGTCATGCACACTTTCGTCGTCCCAGCTTCTCTCACTCAGATCAACCTGAAAGTTCTCCCACCCTACATCTCTCAGTCTCCACTTCTTTCTCTTACTTGCCACTTTCACTTCATTCCCACCCTGCATCAAGCACTCCACAACCAGCATGTTGTGATCGGACACAATATCAACCAAACCATCCTCATCTATCCACATGTGCGACACAATTTCACGCATTCTTCCATTCACCAACATGTAGTCAATTGCTGATTCCTGTTCTCTTGCACTCCAAGTCACACGCCCCTCTGCCAAAGTAACGTTCAGATTTTCCAGCTCCAGTTCATCAACAAACTCTCCAAGCATTTCACCATTCCTGTTCACCTGTTCCCCCAGTATTCCCACATGTGCATTCATGTCACCCATAATTAGCACTCTCTCCTCTCCATGCTCTCTCACAACTTTCTTAAGTATGTCATACTTCCTCCTATTTTCCCTCTCTGCTCTTTCACCCATGACAGTCATGTACGCTACCACCAGTACCACCTTCTCTGGTCTGCCACGACCATCCATGCATTCCACTCTTACTGCAAGCACATCCTCACTACTTGTACACTCCCCCACATCAATCTCCTCTACTTTCAGTCCTCTTTCTTTCTTGTAGAGTAGGGCTACGCCTCCTCCCAGTGTTTCCTGTGCCTTACGCCCCTTTCCAATCATAACATACTCGCATCCCTCCATTCGTACATCATCTCTCAGGTGAGTCTCAGTGAGCCCGACTAAGTCGAACCTCCACTCCCTGAGCTCCTTGCATACATCCTCAAACTTGCCCACACCCCATCCTCTCACATTCATACAGCCAATCTTCACACATTTACTTGCCTGGTTAGTCTCTTTTCTTTCATGTTTGCTGACATCAGTACTCTAAATTCCACTGTTGATCTTTTTCTTTGCCGTAGATCATTATAAAAAATAAATAAATAAATAAAAAGCCTCATATAATGACCAGAAATAGTTTCTCGAATTTAGTAGCCAAAGGTTATTTTCACAATCTCCGACCCCTTTGGTTCCAAGTCCTTCGGAGCCACACTTGACTGAGGGCCATTTCCATCAGGTGATGCGTTGCCATGACAACTGTGTGTTGTGTTCCTGTGCACGTCTCTGTGTGGTGCTGGGAGTGGGGACGTGCTGTGATTCAGCACGTGAACCGTGGCTGTACTGTGCTGATAGCGAGCAACACGGTGCTCGACTGAATATTTGTTCTGAAAGTTTCCAGAGTGAAAATCTCCGAGAAGTGTGCTGGTGAGATGCAGAGTGTTGAGGCAGGCTACACCAACTCCCAGACGTGGCAGGTCAGTTTTGTTATGATGTAGGCCGTGCAGGGTGGTGAGGCAGGCTACATTAACTCTTAGACGTGGCAGGTCAGTACTGTTGAGATGGAGGCATTGGACAGGCTCAAAATTCAGTTTCTTCGCCCGGTATTCTCACCTGGTGGGCCTTGAACCAAGGTGCAAAGACTTGCATGAGATCCAGCAGACCAACATGACGAAAAGGCCACGCCTGTAATTTTTGACAAGATGTATAATGCTATTGTAACAACTGGTTATTGGTGCCAAACTGTGGAGATATTTCAAGCTTATAGTAACCATTTTTGAAGAATAGACAACATGTAGAAATAGTTAGGGTTGAGCACTGTGAGATTAAGAATTATACAAGGTGTTGTGTAGAGTGTGTGCAGGCAGTGTTTGACTCTCTGTCATCTTACACTCAGAGAAAATGGGTAATCTAGCCATAGAAATTAGATTCAGGCAACAGCTAGCTTCATTACACATAAGTCACCAAGTGAAGTAGGTATGCATGTCGGATTTCCCCCAGGCCAATGATTTGCAAACTGTGCACTATGACTATCACCAGAGTGTGCTGCTTAATTTTCCTAGGAAGTTACGTGTTTTTAAATTTGTGTCTTTTAGTAGGTCTGCACTACACTTGACTACAGTGTTGATGTGTTGCAAAAGTCCAAGATGTACTTTTAGTGTGCCATTAAGCAACAAGGTTGAGAACCACTGACCTAAGCTATTTTTGAAAAATCATGGAATCTGTGGGGTGTTGACAGGCCACACAGTCAATGTAGCTCACTTTTCCTCAGCCATTTTTAGATCAGTATACTTAATGGTAGCTAATAATTTCCAGGATGCAGTAGCAGTTTCTTTGATCACATAAATCTTCAGCAGCATGGGAGACATCGTCCCCATACTAGCCGTTACTTATTTTTTAGGTGATTCCGATGTAAGAGACTGTGGATGCAGTACTTTTCATTTCTACCAGTAAGTGGGTTTGACTTGTTTCTAGTAAGAATGAGACCCTCAAAGTGGGTAAATATTTTAATCTATTTACGTCACTCTGGGCTTAACTAAAAGCCTTGGGTGATAACTGGAGCTGAAAGTAGACAAGGAGTAAGAGACTAGAAAATTCATGCTCCCCATAACATGTTGTGACACAGCAAGCCTAAAGAATAATTATTACATTACATTGTTATTCTAGAGTTAGTTGCTCTTCAGGAGTTGGTTACCCAACATGGTTTGGTTAGGTCAGTTTTGCAGGGCAGGGTTAAGTAAAATTAGCCTCACAGGATTAAAAATTTAAGTTAGATTTAAATCAAGATCAAATAGAGCAAGGTCTGCTTTCTCCTGCTACTTTCAATTCCAAGCAGGTACATCTCTGATGCCATCCAGTTAGAGATAAAATTATGTTATCTGGCAACAGATTGATTTTTTTTATTGATTAACAAAAGAATACTGTGTCTGTAGGACTACTTATGATCATAGTGTCTTTTGTACTTTCTTGTTATAATGTGTTTTCTCTCATCGGTTCAATAGGAAAATAAAAGTAAAATCTTAAAATAATAACAGTACATTATCATCTGTAATTTTTATTTCCCTTTTTAAAGGCATGGCTGGAGACCAGTCAGGTGCTGTGGAACAATACATCACTGATCTTTGTGGCATCAGTGTGCGTATCTTTGGCGGTGGTGTGTAGTCAGCTGGTTGTTGAGCAACTCACCGCCAACATTACCCTCAGTCCTGCCTCACCGAGCCCGAGGAGCCTCAAAGGGAATGTTCCAAAAAGGACACAGTAGAGAAGACAGCGGATTTGGACCAGGATAAAGTGGTGTGTGTATTTAGTTTGTTCTCTGCACCTGTAATCTTTGCTCTGTTATTGGTTTAAAGTGACCAATATCTGCACTACACTACTAAGAGTATTTTAACCAACACTCATATTAGTACGTTTTCTTAATTTTAACCAACACTCAGATTGGTACTAGTTTTCTCCTTACAGTCCTCTCTCTCTCTCTCTCTCTCTCTCTCTCTCTCTCTCTCTCTCTCTCTCTCTCTCTCTCTCTCTCTCTCTCTCTCTCTCTCTCTCTCTCTCTCTCTCTCTCTCTCTCTCTCTCTCTCTCTCTCTCTCTCTCTCTCTCTCTCTCTCTCTCTCTCTCTCTCTCTCTCTCTCTCTCTCTCTCTCTCTCTCTCTCTCTCTCTCTCTCTCTCTCTCTCTCTCTCTCTCTCTCTCTCTCTCTCTCTCTCTCTCTCTCTCTCTCTCTCTCCTTGAGTGTCATTTAAAAATAGGGAGAGTTGTCTGGAAGGTTGTGGCAGAGGAATGGACAAAATTTTTGAGCCACTGAACAACACAGTGTTTGCCCAGTGCCTTTCTGAAATAAAAAAAAAAATCAGAAGCTAAACTACATTGTTTAATTCCTAATAAATTGGGTGCCTGGTAAATGACATTGAAAAGTGCAGGGTCAGCACCATAAAATAGATAGGACAAGAAGTCAACCTGAGATCACTTAGAAACAAGGGAAAGAGAGTAGGGATAGAACAGGCCCCCATGGAACACTGTTCAGCAGTCTTTCCTCCATATGTATTACCACTTACATTGCTGATTTTTGGCAAGTATATACAGTGTGTCATGGAAATGATAAAGATGAAGATGGTGAATATGATGAGATAACAAGAAAATGTATTACCAAACAAGGTAGAACAGATGCTGGTAATGATCCCATGGAAGCAATTGGAATATGAGAGAGAGAGAGAGAGAGAGAGAGAGAGAGAGAGAGAGAGAGAGAGAGAGAGAGAGAGAGAGAGAGAGAGAGAACTGGAGCATGCAAGAGTGAGGAGTATGGATGAGTGCAAATGGAGGCAGACCATGGTGTGGCTCTGACACAGAAGAATTCCTAATTTAATGATGATAATACTGTGGGTTTGAATGATGATTCTGATGATGATGTACATGGTGCCTTCAGGATGTGGACAAAGTGATGCAGTACAGCCAACACCTGCCAGGACAAGTGAAGAGGGCTCAGCAGCGCTCCTTGGAGAAGTCCATTGAAACAGAGATGAGTGAGGAGCAGAGAGCCACTGAGAGGGAGTGAGTATGTGTTCTTCAACATTGCTTGAACACCATCAAAAGTCCGTACTTCATTATCATGCCAGTATAGTGCTTCTTTTGTATTATTTTTATGCATTCACTCATTTACTTCATGGGGATTTTGTGTTTTGCTGTGGTGTTTTCATATTTTGTAAAGATAAGTTGCCCTCTTCTTTTCAGGTAAATTCTGTTATGCATCTTGTAAATGTTATTTACTGAGTATATTGTTTATTTATAGTAAGTGTTTTTGATGAAGAGAAAGTTTAGTAAAACATTATAAAGAATAATAAAATCACAAGATATAAATCATAGGACACTTGAAGCTAAAATACACGAATCTTAGAAAAATGAAAGAAAAGAAGATTTAAGAGGTAACCAGAATGAATGGGAGAAAACATAAGTGAGTGGTATTAGAAAAAAAAATCATCGTTTAGCAATGATAACATATTGTACTCCTTACTTTTCAGAATCCAGTCCCAGCAGCTGGCAGCAATATTTAAAATGATGAAGGAACAGGAAGAGAAATTTGGAGAAACAACAATGGATGAGATTAAGGACCAGATGAAACTGTATTGTGGCTAGCCCAGCCCTGCAGCTTCCAAGACACACAAGTGCTAGATTACTACCAAAAAATAGTAAATGGTGTATTGATATGCATTTTGACTTGTTACAGTATGAAAAATAGGTTCTGTTTGCTTTAATTAGTGCCACCAGACCATTTAGTGGAGTGACAATGAATATTTAATTATACTGCAAAACATTTTACTGTATAGAGAATATCAATGATGAAAAAGCAGAAGCAAGTACATTACATAAGGATTTTCTAAAAGTGTGCCAGTTTCACAATCATTATTTATTGGACCATTACAGATTTATATCATATGAAAGACAGTGCAGGCAGTGCTTGTTGGTTTAGGTAAGCTTCTTAAAATCAAAATCTAGACATTTATTTATATTTCTCATGCTCTGTCATGTACCCCTGGGAGGGGTACAATAGTAAAGTCCCCATCTCTCCTCAGTCTGGCAGTCCAACATTTTGGTGTCAAAAACTCACTTGTCACATCTGACACTCCAGTACTTATCTTTTTATGCATTTTACTAGTTGCCTCCCTTTCATATTTCATTTCTCAGTTTCATTCATGTACACTCTCTTCACAAACTCATTCTCATTCACTATTACCATGAATCCAAACTGCCTCACAGTATCACACTGAGACCATTCAGC
>NC_087154.1:2845000-2850000 GCF_035594125.1 Scylla paramamosain | reverse complement strand
TCTGAGACGTCTCCGCCAGTTTTTCTCACCCCCCAGCTGCTAACTCTGTACAAGGGCCTTATCCGTCCATGTATGGAGTATGCTTCACATGTCTGGGTGGGTTCCACTCATACTGCTCTTCTAGACAGGGTGGAATCAAAAGCTTTTCGTCTCATCAACTCCTCTCCTCTAACTGACTGTCTTCAGCCTCTCTCTCACCGCCGCAATGTTGCATATCTAGCTGTCTTCTACCGCTATTTTCATGCTAACTGCTCTTCAGATCTTGCTAACTGCATGCCTCCTCTCCTTCCGCGGCCTCGCTGCACAAGACTTTCTTCTTTCTCTCACCCCTATTCTGTCCACCTCTCTAATGCAAGAGTTAACCAGTATTCTCTTCATTCATCCCTTTCTCTGGTAAACTCTGGAACTCCCTGCCTGCTTCTGTATTTCCACCTTCCTATGACTTGAATTCCTTCAAGAGGGAGGTTTCAAGACACTTATCCACCAATTTTTGACCACTGCTTTGACCCTTTTATGGGACTGGCATTTCAGTGGGCATTTTTTTTATTAGATTTTTGTTGCCCTTGGCCAGTATCCTTCCTACATGAAGAAAAAAAAAATAGGAGTTTTATTATATTAAAACGTAGTATATTTGAAGTACATTATTCCTTTTTTGACTATGGGATTCACCAACAGCAAAATTCATATCATCATAGTTGTATATTTGACGTTGATCCGCTCATGGATTGGAGACTAAATTTCTAGTGAATATTGCAACCATTGTCTCCATACAGATCATTTGTAAAATCTAAACCAAAATAAATTTGGCATCTCTTGTGCAACTTCAAGCCATTATCATCTATTAGCACTTCACAGTCATCCACATGCACCTTGCCTCAGTTGGCTGATTGCAATATGCAAACATTCACCATCATTTCACCTCAGTTAGCCAACTGCTATCCACAATCTTCTTCCAGCTAAATGCCACACATAGGTTATCTGTTCTTAGCTGTAATGTGGGGCTGTAGTGCAGTGAATTACTTAATGGTTCTGTATATTTGTTTTAGAAATTTTTGTAGCTAGTCTCTTCATCCAAAGACAGGCGAAGGCGTTGATTAGCTTAGGTTAACCCAGTTTTTAAGGTGTACTATATATACTCTGAAAGTGCTGCCTTTTAAGTTACATCTTAATTTGGTTCATTGAGTTGGTATTTTTGTACACCTATACTGTGGTAGATTAACATAATAAAGGTCATCTGAATATCACGCCTGTTTTCATATACATACAAACTTTGCCTCCTTTGTTCACCCAACTAATAACCACACATATTTTCATACACAAACTTTGCCTTGTTTTACGCATCAAGTTGTGGCTTAGATGCTCACATACACACATTCTCAAGTATTTACTCTTAAGATACACATACAATAAGATAGAATTTCTTGCCTTCCACTCCCACCAAGCAGGAAGCAAGGCCCTCTTCCTCAACTTACATCCCACACCTCTCCACTGGGTGAATACAAGCTTCAGTGTGAAAGAAGGCAAACCTATTTTTTATCTCCACCTGCCTAAAAATTTCAATCCAGAATCTCTTTATGAGGTAAATACACTACTCACTTCACTGTACACTACCAAAGACACCACATTTCTTCCCTTTGGTGTATTCCAGCTGTCATTGTTATTGTTGTGTTGTTATTATATTTTTTTTATTATTGCTGTTGTTATTATCATTATTATTATTATTATTATTATTATTATTATTATTATTATTATTATTATTATTACTATTATTATTATTATTATTATTATTATTATTATTATTATTATTATTATTATTATTATTGTTATTATTATTATTATTACTATTATTATTATTATTATTACTATTATTTCATTATTATTGTTATTATTATTATTATTATTATTATTATTAATATTATTATTATTATTATTATTATTATCAATGCTGTTATTCTTGTTCTTGTTGTTGCTGTTGTTCTTCCTCTTCCTCTTTTTTTATATATTACTTTATTTTATTCATTTATTCATTTTTTACCTTTGTATTTGTTCTTATTGTTATTAATTGCTGATGTTGTTGATCATGTTTATATCTTTATCTGAATGTTCGTTGGATTGAAGAGGAATGCTGTGGAGTCAGCTTGATGATTAAAAACCGTGATGTAACAACCCACGGAATGCAAGTTTGGGAACATAGCTACATGCGAACGAGTACACACACACACACACACACACACACACACATCTGCAGGGATTTCTTTTTTCTATAATTTCTACACCATTACCATTTGAGCTCTCTCTCTCTCTCTCTCTCTCTCTCTCTCTCTCTCTCTCTCTCTCTCTCTCTCTCTCTCTCTCTCTCTCTCTCTCATTTATAACACGAGAGCCTTCAAGCTGTTCAGGGACGAAGGGCAGCCGTGTTTGTTTTAAACTTATGTGTGGCACTGGATTATTATTATTATTTTATTTTATTTTATTTACTTATTTTATTTTTTTTGTGCATGTTTCATAATGTCACTCTCCCGAAAGAGGATGAATCTCAGCCTAGAATTTCCATGAGTAAAGAGTATAGAGATGGTGGTGGCTCGTCACGTAGAGCACACCTTGGCTTGTGGAGGCGACAGCAAGTAAGCTGCAGCCACGCATCAGACTGCTGTGTAATAAAGTTATGAGCAGACCAAGTAAACATCAGAAGGCAGTATAATGAAGTCATAAGAAGAGAAGGTGACCTCTCCAAGCTAACTACTCGTGGAATCAGTTATCATTTGTTAACTCAATAATGTGCGCACTTGCAAAAGTCTGGAATGTTTCGCTGTGCCCATTAATCACTAACTCCAAAACGCAGTGAGAAAGGATGGGAGAAAGAGTTGATTATTGCTAAAAAGAATCATGTGCATGTATGTATGTGTGTGTGTGTGTGTGTGTGTGTATTGATAGATAGATATAAAGATGTACATATATACTTCTTTAACAAGTCATACTACCACTAACTGTAATTTCGTGAACGTATACTGAAATATGTGTGCAGCACGTTGGCCTGATTGCCTTTTGTAGCTTCCCTTGTGTTCTTATGATCTACAGTCTGCACCTCATTTAAGCAGAGCTCAATTGGTGATCTTTTCTATTTAAGATGCCGCTCAGAAATTTGCTTATACAAATATCAAGATTTTCTATACGCTCCGCTGCATCGTTCCATTCTCTCTCTCTCTCTCTCTCTCTCTCTCTCTCTCTCTCTCTCTCTCTCTCTCTCTCTCTCTCTCTCTCTCTCCTGCACCAAACTTTCATCCTCAACCAAGTAATGACACAATTTCAAACACACATTCAACTTTCATATTGATCTTTTCACCTACAAATCTCTCTCTCTCTCTCTCTCTCTCTCTCTCTCTCTCTCTCTCTCTCTCTCTCTCTCTCTCTCTCTCTCTCTCTCTCTCTCTCTCTCAGCTGTAAGTATAAAAACAGCTGGTTAACTCCTAAAAACTATTCTTTCTCTGGACATCACCAACATCGACAACTTATCACAATAAGCTTTCCATCGCAAATAGGAGAATGATCAGTGAACCTTATTCCCTATTTCGGTTTTTGTTGAGTCCGTCGAGTCTTCACTGGCTTCTTCTTATATCCATTGCTCAGGTTGGTGTGGCGGCAGAGGGTGGCTCGCGGCTCACGGCCAAAATCAGGTCCCAGTTCGTGCGTGTATCTGTAGCCGGAGAAGACCTGCTGGGGAATTCCTTGAAAGCAGTGATCGCTGGGGAGTTGGCTAATTGTTCCTTAGGCGTGCTGTGGAGCGAGGACTCGGAGATAAAGGATGAAGAGAAGGGTTACAACCACCACAAAATGCGAGATGTTGTCCTCGCTGCCTCCAACCCTCGTCAGGTAGAAACAGCTACGATATATATATATATATATATATATATATATATATATATATATATATATATATATATATATATATATATATATATATATATATATATATAGATAGATAGATAGATAGATATAGATAGATATAGATATAGATATAGATATAGATATAGATATATAGATAGATAGATAGATAGATAGATAAATACATATTTTCTTTTTTAAGTGCATTGTGTGTGTGTGTGTGTGTGTGTGTGTGTGTGTGCTGATAAAATACTACGTCCATTGTAACCTACATTATCTTTCTCAACAGTAGAGGTCGACAACCTTTTGAGTGTACTAGTTTATTAGTAATGTCATTGTTTTTTACTACTTTGCGTGTCTGGTGTGATTTTTTTTTTTTTTTTTTACGACGTTAATCTATGAAAATTTGAAACCACAATGATGCAGAATCCAGAGATCATTGTAGTAAAAGTTAAATGGATTTTTTTATGCACATGCATGATATAAATAACATTTTAGAGTAGGATTTATTTCTTGTCACCTCGTACTTTGTTTCAAAGCGTCTTTGATATGCGGCACACGACATTCTCGCAGCAGGGAGAACACACAGATCGATCATTCTGCTGCATAAATCCGGCCACTTGCACATGATACCTGAAATGATCGGACATCAAGCTTGACTTTTTGCACAGTAGCTATAGCGACAGTAACTCGAAAGCGCATTAATCACAGCGGCTAAGTAATCAAATCAGCAGCTTGACTAAGGTGTCGCCAGTGGCTGGGACCAACGAGTCTCATACTCCTTTACATCTCTCCGTATTCACATGCTCCTCATGACGAGTACAGATAATTTTCGTTTTAATTCAGTGTGATATTATAGGTAAGAATTAAGTGAAATCATACGAAAATTAAAACCATAATAAAAGTAAAGATGTACAATCTCTCCAATCTCTCTCTCTCTCTCTCTCTCTCTCTCTCTCTCTCTCTCTCTCTCTCTCTCTCTCTCTCTCTCTCTCTCTCTCATTATTCGGTTTTATTTTTTTGGCATTTGACATGGCATGTCAGAGTCAAGCATCCTGTTTGCAAAGGTCTGGCACGAGTGCCTGAGGTTGCCAACCTCTGCTTTACAGTATATCTAT
>NC_087154.1:2820000-2840000 GCF_035594125.1 Scylla paramamosain | reverse complement strand
TTTCCTTCGTACGCACAATAAAATCCCCGGAAGCTCAAAAGTAAGGTGTTTTGACTATGTGTGGAAGAGCAGAAACGGTGAAATGAATAGTGAAGTATAATTTTGAAAAGTACTCGTAGAGTAGCAATAAATTTTCATTCAATTTTAATTAATTTTAACTGGGACCTCGGAGTATAAGTCATTCCTTCACATCTATTGCATTACATATCATTCATCCATCTGCAAAAGCTATATTTGAACTATTATAATCAAGTTTTTCCTATTGATATATCCACATTTTAAATTAAACCAAATCACGCCAGATTTGCAAAGGTATTACAATACTTAACCGTTTGGTGAGGATAAAGAGTTGGTTAGAGGAGAGTGGCAGACCTGTGGCCTGGGTGGGGAGGGGGCCGTAATGCTCTCCCGCACACTGTTGCTGCCGCTGATTGGCACTACTTCGAGTGGATCCAGGTGTGTGTGTGTGTGTGTGTGTAATGAGGGCAGTTTTCACCAGTGCACGAAAAACAAAAATATGTAAAAAAAAAAAAATCCAAGATCTGCATCTTATTATTTCCGTCTCTCTCTCTCTCTCTCTCTCTCTCTCTCTCTCTCTCTCTCTCTCTCTCTCTCTCTCTCTCTCTCTCTCTCTTACAATTAATAAAAACTACATCCGAACTTGTACCACGATCCTTTCCTCTCGAGCGCCACGAGTGTGAATGAGTACGTTCGTGTGTTGGCTGGGTATCAATCCTGGTTATGGCGCAGGCGTTAACTGGTAGCCTAGTCACGTGGCGTCACGATCTATGACGTGAGGTTACCTTCTGCCCAATAGAACGTGAACATCGCCTCTTAGCCAATAAAGAATCTACACGTGTATCACCGTGTGGAGGAAGGAACAGGTAACTAGTTTTATTGTAGCTGGTGCGGGCTTGGCGTCTCTGTGTGCAGGTTGCGAGATTAATTATTGTGATCTTATTATAGTTTCATTGGAAAGATGACGTGTCCTTTGAGCTTCTACGTGTTCAAGGTAAAGGAACTGCGTATCTGGATACTTATGACACACAGACGAATGAAAGGACCATTCTGAAACGTTTCTGCACCTCATCCCGACTGCTTCCAAAATGGTCTAGTTGAAGTTACGCGGGTTTTAAAGTGTTCCAGTGACAGATTAACAAGAATTCTACATTGCAAACAGAGAGAAAAAAAAGACACGCTTGAAAATCTAGTTGATAATCTCTGTGGCCTTTAAAAAAAAAAGAGAGCAAGGTTTTTCAGAATACAGGTCACGGTTTCACGGGTAAGGAGCACGCAAGGTGTTCTTGACGGCCACACGCTCCATCTGTCTGCTTGTCTGCCACAAACGGAACACACTGCAAGCGAACAGCATCCAGTCTTCACTCGGCAGATAAATCTTGAACTGAGGGACGAAACTCGAATACAAATGTAATTTCTGTTCAGATTTATCGAATGAGAAAAGGGAGGCATGAGAGATGTAGCCTTGGAGAAGCGACTGGCCAGTATACAGCGTCCGCCCTTAACTCAGAAGGTAACACTTAAAGGGACGAAACTCGATTCCAAATATGTGATTTTTTCTCAAGTTTATCCATTGATACAAGGAGGAAAGAGAGATGTAGAATCAGAGAAGCTACAGATATCACGTTTGCGACACCAAGTAATTTTTTAAAGGTGTCATAGGAGTTGTCAAGTGGTCTACGCATGCTGCCATATGAGTAGTATTCGTTTCATTGTATGTACACCATGCAGAATTGTGTATATATATATATATATATATATATATATATATATATATATATATATATATATATATATATATATATATATATATATATATATATATATATATGTGTGTGTGTGTGTGTGTGTGTGTGTGTGTGTGTGTGTGTGTATATATATATATATATATATATATATATATATATATATATATATATATATATATATATATATATATATATATATATATATATATATATATATATTGCATCTCGTAGACACAAGTGATGCTGCTTGAGTTGTCACTGGGTCAGGTAAATGCAGCGAATGGGAAGTGCCCAGAGTTGCAGCTTGCACTGGGAAGGAAATATGCAGTGTGTCTGTTTCCCTGTGGTTAACATGAAGAAGCCTTTTAGTGTGTATATTATTTTAATATTTTACACTCCCAAATGGAGTTTTGTGCCGGTTATAGGTGGATTTAATTTAAAGAGTACCCATCGCTATTACACTGAGCCTCTGTTGACAGTAGCTGCTCTGCTTTTAAAGATTAATAGCTAATTATCCTTTAGAAAAAAAATAATAATAATTTTGCATTCAAGAGTTTATTCGAGAGGGAAATTATATAGCTTCTCTCTTCTAGGAAACATGTGAGGGTAAGTGCATGTCATTTCTTAGTAGAGTTTGCTGCATTCTTTATTGTTGCGGCACCCACCCCTTTACACCAATGCTCAGTCTACAGCCCACAGCCAACTAACCACTAGAAATACACTTACCTGGGCAGGCACCAGCTCACATGGAGAAGTGGTATGGTGAATGAAGGTGTTTCTATAACTTGAAAATCATGCTTCTTGATCAAACTGAATCCTCTGTAAGTCTTAATCTAGGCCAGGGCTATTTTTAACTCTCTCTCTCTCTCTCTCTCTCTCTCTCTCTCTCTCTCTCTCTCTCTCTCTACACACACACACACACACACTTGTTCACACTGCACATACTTTGAGTAGTGCTACCATACCATACCGCAGTGCTGTGTCAGGTGACGTTGGCGACAATGGAGTGCCACACTCTTCAGTTCCCAGCCAACTTCACTACTTCTTCCATCTTCTTTCTTCCCACCATCTTGATTCCATCCATGTACTTCATCCTCTGTCTCCCTCGTGCTCTCTTCTCCTCGATCATCCCCAAGAGACAGTCTCTCTCAAAACCATCCCCCCTCGAAACTTGCCCCAGATACCCAAGCTGTCTTCTTTTCACTTTGGTCATCAGCTCCGTCGTGCCGGCCATCTGCAACACTTCCTGGTTTGTCCTTCTTGCCACCCACGGGACCCTCATAATTCTTCTGATGAACTACATCTCCGCCGCCTCCAGTCTCTTCTTCATTTCCTTACTAAGAGTTCAGGTTTCACAACCGTATAGCATAACGGACCATATATAAGTCTTCAAAATTCTTAGCCGGATCCCAGTGCTCAAATTCCTGCTTGTCAGTATCCTTCTCATTTGTCCAAAAATAGTTTTCCCCATTCCAATTCTTGATCTTATTTCCACATCACTTCTATCATCTTCGTCCACCAAACTTCCCAAGTTATCTGAATGATCTAACTTGCTTCACTGCCTGTCCATCTACATTCACATTCATCCTCAATTGTTCCTTTCTCTTGGTCACTCCCATCACTTCTGTTTTACCGATGTTAATCTTCAATGCAACTCCCCTACATTCCTTATCCAGTCGATCCACCAGTCTTTGTAACTTTTCTTCCATGTCTGCAACTAATACCGTATCATCCACATATCATGTTATTTACATTCATTCCTCCCACCTTAATACCTTCCAAATCTGTCATTTCATCCATGACAGCCTGCAAGTAAAGTGAGAACAAGTCTGGTGACAACACACAGCCCTGTCTCACTCCTCTCTCTATTTTAACCCAGTCACTTTTTTTCATCTCCAATTCTCACCACAGCTCTCTGCCCAGTACAGGTTGGTCATTACCCTTAAATCAGCAGTATCTACACCTAATCTTCTCAACCTCTCCACCAGTACCTCATGACGTACCATATCAAACGTTTTTCAAAATCAACAAAGCACATAAACAGGTCTTTCTGCTTCTTTATGGCTTTCTCTATAATGGTTCTTAATACAAAAAAATTGCATTCTTCATTCCTTTACCTTTCTTAAAACCAAACTGTGCTCTGTCCACTGTTTCCTTGATTTTTCTCTTCAACCTCTCATCTATCACTCTCAGTACAATCTTCACCACCTGACTCATAATACTTATTGTTCAATGTTTACCACATTCTACTGCTCCTTCCTTCTTTGGTATTACAATGAATTCAGACTCCTCCATTCTCTCAGGTATATTACCTGTGTCATATATCTGATTTGCTAACTCTGTAATCTTCTCTATTGCAAAGTCCCCAGCAGCCTACACCATCTCAACCACCACTCCATCACTCCCCTCCACCTTCCTCCACTTCATCCCTCTCACAGCTTTCTCCACCTCACATCTTAAAATTGAAGGCCCTTGCTCGATTTCTCCAAGCTCTTGTCTCTCTCTCCTCTTTCATTTCCATACAGTTCTCCAATGTACTCTTCCCATCTCTTTAGAACTTCTTCTCTCTCTGTCAAGATGTTACCATTTTTGTCTTTTGCTATTGTGCTCCTGGTTGTTCTCTGTTTCCCTGTTATTTCTCTGATTTTCCCTGCCATTAACCTGGAGTCTACATTTTCCAACTGTTTCACTTCACACATCTTTCCTAGCCACTGCTCTTTCCTATCTTTACACATTTGTCTTATACTTCTGTCCAATTCTCTGTATCTTTCCTCTGAAGTGTTCTTTACTTTTCTTCTCTCTTCCATTAGATCCAGGATTTCATCAGTCATCCACGCCTTCCTTCTCCTTTTTTTCTCATTCAGAATAATATCTTCTGCTGCACTCACCAACACACCTCCCAGTACTCTCCAACTTCTCTCTACACCCTCATCTTCTGCTTCATCCCACAAAATGCTGTATCTGTTAGACACCTCCACAGCATACTGTTTGCCAGCTTCTTTCTCTTTTCATAGTATATTCCAGTCTTTCCTCACTTTCTTGTTTTCTTCATTTTTTTGAACTTCACTCTCATTTCAGTCACCACAGGAACATGATCACATCCTACACCACAGTCTGCTTTCGGATATGTCTTCACCTGCTGTAGGCTGTTCCTGAACCTTTTATTGATTGTAATACAGTCTATTTGGTTCCTCACTCTATCTGCTGGACTCCTCCTTATGTATAAGTGTCTTGGGTGATCTCTGAAAAACATGTTTATTA
This sequence comes from Scylla paramamosain, assembly GCF_035594125.1. Taxonomy (NCBI): domain Eukaryota; kingdom Metazoa; phylum Arthropoda; class Malacostraca; order Decapoda; family Portunidae; genus Scylla; species Scylla paramamosain. Next base: position 2,834,973 of record NC_087154.1, on the reverse strand, counting down.
TCACTTGATCCCAACTTTCGTGCCATTCCACCCACTTGTCTCCCCTTTTGTTTCTCTTTCCCAGAACAAAACTTCCCACCACATTTCCACTGTGACCTCCCTCTTTTGCATTTAGGTCCCCCATTACTAAGGTCACTTCTGGTTTACGTTGACCCCTGGCACTATCCACTTGCTCAAAGAAGGTATCTACCTCGTCATCACTATGATCTCCTGTTGGTGCATACACTTGGATTATATTCAGTCCAGTGGGCTTAGCATTGATCTTAACCAAAATCACCCTCTCAGATACTTGCCAACTCCCAACCACTGCTTCTGCCACCTCCTTCCACAGCAGCACCCCCACACCCACCTCATGTCTCTCTCCCCCTGAATAGTACATTGTCCAACCTCCTGAATTTATCTGCCCAGAACCCATCCATCTAACTTCACTCACTCCCACCACATCAGTTTCATCCTCTCCACCTCCTTCTTCAGGTTATCCAACTTTCCCACCTGATACAGGGTTTTTACATTCCATGTAGCAATTCTTCTGCAACAATTCCACCTAGCAGTAGTCCGATTTCAACTCCCAGACACCTGCTTTGCATGTCCGGGTGCACTGCCAGCAGTCTCTTGATTACGGATGGGCATCACCTGCCAGTCATGATCCCACTGTCCAGGCGCGACAGCATCCCCACTGGAGATGCTCCCGTTGATGCCATTGAGCGTATTCTTTTTTTGTGGCACTTCCATTGTTATTCTTGGTTAAAATACATGGTAGGATCACCACTCCCTTTCCACGGATTTGGTCCACTGTCTCTTATTGGTTATTTGAAACTGCCCTGTTTTTCTACAGGGTATTCCTCCATCCACCACCCGGAGGACGCGCCTAATAGGAGTTTTCTCTCCTCTAGGTGAGTAGTGCTAGGATAGTCAAACTATGTGCAGTACACACACTCACACTAGAGGAAAGGATAGAGGAGAAAGTAGGATAAGGAAGGGGAATTTGAATGAAGGTGAACTAATGAAATGGCTCTTTAATGTTCATCTTTTATTTTATGCTGTATGTGGGTGAAGTGAGTGTTGGTATGTGCTCAACACCAATGCTCTCATCCTGCTGTTTGGTGACACATTTGCTACCTCCACCCTCACTTCTCTTTACATTTCTATGAGCAAGAAAAAATCAAACACGCTGATTAATGTGCCATCTAGTCATTATCCTTCATTACACATATCTAATACCTATTAACCCTAGAAATATGGATGGTTTCTTGGAACATTTCAAATAAGTCCATTTTTAACTTGAAACATTATGAAACTAGACACCATGAATTTTACCAAACACAGCACACACACAGCTCACTCATTTTAAGACAACACCTGTGAAACTTAGTAAAAATGTGTAATTTCAGCCTAAGTAAGAGTATAAGACAACCTCTGCTTTCAAAGAGATAGTTATCTTCACCTTATAATCCATGCAAGGTTATAATTGCCAACAGTATGTGGAAGTTGAATATGGCATAATTTGAATATTCCAATAAGGAGTAATGTTAATAGCTGTGATTCTGCTCCATGGGTGCATGGGAACACATAGACATGTAATATCAAACAAACAAGCTATTAGTGAAGCTCACATTACAAGTACATAAGCAAGCTATCATATGCTTGTAAGTTAAAATTGGAAATATGTTGAAATGTAAATGGTTTAACAATCAGATGAAACTGTAAATGATGTGGTATTTGTGCAACAAACAGACAAAAGGAATTAGAGCAATGGGGGGCCAAGTTGTCTTCCTCTGAGTCAGGTGGTGAGGGAGTGGAAGATGTGGTCCATGCTAGTCCATTTTTTTTCTGTTCTTTTCTTATAAATCAAGACTTTCCAAGGGCACAGGAAGTGGAGCTCATTTAATTTTCTGCTTACAAAAAAATGAATATTGAAAGAGTTCTCAGAAGGCTACTTTAGTCCTGAAAATATCTTGATGCTCCTCTTTTAAAATGATAATAAGAGGAAAGAAAGGTAGAAACAGGTTGGGAGTTCCAGAGTTAAACAGTGAATGGGATTGAAGACTAAAGGTATTAACTAATTCTTGCATTAATAAGGTGGACAGAATAATGGTGAAGATAAGTAATTTGTTGATGGTCCTGACAGATCTCACATTGCTTAAAATGGAATGACTGTGACTGATTGTGCTGTACTTTGTATATTTTCAAGCCATGCAAATATATCTTGAAAAAACTTGGCTATTCTTAGTATAAAGAGCTGATAAAACCAAGTTGATAGCATTCTCCTGCCCTCTCAACATCCTCTTGGAGCAAAATGAATGCAGTTAACTAAGTCAAGTGATGTTTTATAAATAGCATCAAATTTTAGAAGAAAAAGAAAAAGAAAACTTGCAACTAGGTAACATTCTTGTTCTGTTAGCACTTCCACATTTAAGTGATCTCATTACTTTGTTCATGTGCATGATCTGAAAGACATATTGATATATCTAAGAAATCAAGAAAGAATATTGATGTGATGGAGTGCTTTCAGTGAACAAAATAGTGTTATGGAAAGAAATCTTTCGCTACCATGAAAGAGAACAGTTCATACTCAGTGCATTCTTCATGTAAAAATATTTAGATAGAAAATCTAAAGCCTGGAAACCAGGAGTCATAGAGATTATAAGTTTTTGCAGCATAGCACTGTAGTTGTGCATGAACACTGATTGTATAGACATGATTCTGACTGAGAAAGATGTTATACATCAGATATGGGCAAAGTAGCTTGAGAGATTGCTTAATATGGAAGTGAATAAAGAGCATCAGATTGTTGCATTAGAAATAGAGCAAGGAATGAATGTGTCAAGGAGTTAAGTGGGTTCTTAATCATGAAGGAGGATGTGCTAAAGGCAGTAAGGGGATGAAAATTGGAAAAGGTTGTAAGTTTGGACAAATATGTGGATGTAAGTTTGGAATGTGGCAGTGACTTGCTGAGTAGTTGGAATCTCTTCACAAAATGGAGGTCAGTGTTTTTTATTGTTGTAATCAGTCATTGTTAACACTCATAACACAGAGAAATAAATAAAGTTTCCATGGACATAGGAGAGAGAGAGAGAGAGAGAGAGAGAGAGAGAGAGAGAGAGAGAGAGAGAGAGAGAGAGAGAGAGAGAGAGAGAGAGAGAGAGAGAGAGAGAGAGAGAGTAGGTTAATTTTGTCCTTTTAGACAACATAACTATCTAAGACATTGTAATACAAAAACAAGTGTTGAAAACACTTTATGGGAAAAATTGTCCGACAGTGAAAGCATTCACTGAAAAAAGTTGATGTGGTAATCTTAGTCACCTTATGGCTTTTCTAGGATCAATACTTTCTATTTCTCCCAGGAAAGCAACATGTCTCAATGTCCCTGCAATTTATAGGCTATTTGAATATGCCTACCCTTCACCCACTTCCTCCCTGAAGTGAATTTGCTCCCCAGAATGAATTTGCAAGTAACACAAGTGATGTGCACACAGTAATATACCCTGGAAAAAAGAAGTTAGGATTCATAAATATCAAGGTTATTTTCCTTCTTGACAGTATTTGGTGTAAATTTGCTGTTACCAATGTAGATGAAATTTTGACCAAGCTCCTCAAAACCTGCTGAAATTCATCAGTTCATTGTAGCCTCACATGAAACCATTGAGCTTGACAAGTCCAGGCATCCAGTGAGTTTGACTTCCCAGTAAGGTGCCATGAGAAAGGGGGAAATTTTTGCCACAAAACCACAATTGGGAAAGAAAGACAGGAAGTTTTTTGTTCCCTCCACACCACCTTGCCAGGGCAGGAAAGAGACACCAGTAGCAGCTGTGGGAGCAAGAAGTACTACAGTTGATGAAAGTCTTTTTGATAGGTCAGATTGCATGAGCCTGAGTAATTTTTGGAAGCATTAATAATTTTAATGATAATAATAATTTTAAAGTGCTAAACACACAACCTCATACACACACAAAACTGAATATGTTTACATTAGCATTTAACATTTACTTTTACGAATTTCTTTAGCATTCATGAAGATAACTTTTTACTTAGTAGATTCCAGTGGCTGAAGTTAATGTTTTGATCAGCAGTGCCCACCTCTGCAAAAAAACTGAGTCCACACTCACAGGATCCATTGTCCCAGAGGAGTTGTCCATTCTTGTCATTAATTGGTATATAGAAATTTCCCAGCAGGTCATGCTCGCTTCCCTCTGTCTTCATCAGTTCAAACTCAGCTGCATTCTTTGGTGTAAACATCTTGGCCTGAATTGCCCAACAGAAGATCCACAGGGCATCCCAGCTCATAGGGACAAATGTCATAAACAGTGCCCAGCGCCCTCCAACAGCTGTGAATCCTCCACTAGCATAGTCTGCAACAGGAAATTAAGGGAGGGTTCAAGGTGGGCATTATGGCATTTTAGCTACTGTAGATATGAAGAGCTAAGAGTGCTTAGATTTTCTGAGATTACTGGAACTTGGTATAGTTTTCACAACACGTACAAATGAATTGAGCTTTGACAATTCAACTTTTTAATGTGGATGATGACAGCAAGTCATGAGTGTGTTCCTTACTCACCATACTGGCACCTGGTGTTGTTGTCTGCAGGCAAGAACTTTTCTGCACACTGGCACACGCCAACACATGTGCTGTTATTCATGCCAACTACACACTCTATGGTGGAGGTGCAGGCCTCTCCGAGACTCACTGGTGGTGTTGGTGGTGGTAGAAGGTAGGAAGAAGGGATTATATTAATTGTGATGGTAGTGGTGGTGGTAGTAGTAGTAGTAGTGATAATAATAATAATAATAATAATAACAATAATAATAATAATAATAATAATAATAATAATAATAATAATAATAATAGTAATATGGTTTTTATACAAAAAGGAGATGAGCTGAAAACAAAAAATTAGATTATATATAGAAAGGCCTTTTGCATTTCCATTTGACAAAGTGTACAGCATAATAGTGTACTAGTTTTTGTGGCATCTCAGTTCCTAAGCATGTGCTTCATAATGAATCTTCAATATTGAATGATAATACTTGCATGCAAAAATATCCAACTTTTAAATAAAGATAATGTTAATTATTCATGACACTTAGTGTCTCTTTTGTGTCACTTGTCTGATTTTGTCAACATATATGATGTTTATGTCAGAACCATGTTTTATCAACTGAAAGATGAAACAGGTGTTGGTGTTCCCAGTCGTGATGTTGAAAACTCAGTAGTTCACTAAAGATTTATTGACTTAGTAGATGGCTAAGACACTGGGAGTATCACACTCATTATATGGTCATATGTTTAAGTTACATATGTACAACACACAAAGTAGAAACTCACTTCTAACATCTAATCAAATGAATTCATATCTAACTCCACTATGGACTTTCAAGTCATAATTTTTCCATATGTTTATGCATTCACAATTTCACATTTATGTAATTTACATCCAACAGTGTTTTCTGACATTTGTTATTAAATAGATGTAAGACCTAACATGTGAAGACAGAGAGCCACATCTTAGTTATACATTATTTACTATTTGATTAAGTACATAGTCCAAACTTTATAAATCTCTCTCTCTCTCTCTCTCTCTCTCTCTCTCTCTCTCTCTCTCTCTCTCTCTCTCTCTCTCTCTCTCTCTCTCTCTCTCTCTCTCTCTCTCTCTCTCTCTCTCTCTCTCTCTCTCTCTCTCTCTCTCTCTCTCTCTCTCTCTCTCTCTCTCTCTCTCTCTCTCTCTCTCTCTCTCTCTCTCTCTCTCTCTCTCTCTCTCTCTCTCTCTCTCTCTCTCTCATCAGGCTGAGACTGAAGGGCAAGCCCAGCCTCACAATTAAGCCCAATGGACTGCATGTGCTGGACCACAAGAGCAGTTCTCACTCCCACCTGTCACAAGTCAAGAACGACTTCACACCAGCCTTGAATCGCTAGATAGAAGTGGACTTCATGTCCAAGCTGAACAAGTTCATGAAGGACCACAATACACCCATCACCAGGCTGCCACACATCAGATACAAGCAGCGTGAGTGTTGCCTCCCCTTCCTGTCTTCACTTATAGTGCTGCACCTCTGTCTTCATGCTCCTCTGTTTTATAACCATTAGGTTGGTATTGCTGTACAAAGATTCTTCATCTTTCAGTTTTTTCCAAAGCCAGAGATAATATTTTTCATGTTAGTGGCAGTGCTTAATGCTTAGTGGCAGTGCTTCCTCCTCCCACCCTCCACAAAGTACTCAATCTTATGCCAGTATGATGAAGTGTCACTATGAGAGGTATGTACATCGCTCTAAATGTTCTCCTCCTGCTTTCTTGTGAATGGTCACACCAACTGCACTCTTTGCTGCACTAGTCTGTGAAACACTGAAAGGAAAGAGGCATCATGATGTCTGCACATGAGACTTTCCATGCATATTGTGCTATGTGAAGTGTTACTTTACCATCAACCACTTAGGTTTATCATTTTTCTTGCTTCTATTGCTATGGTTGAGTTGAACTTGGGTTCTTGCTCACATCATCCTCTTTTTCTTAATACTATTTATACTCCACATTCCACACAGCCAGCCCAGGCAAAGTCAGTGTTCCTCAGGGTTCTGTCCTGTCACCCACTCTCTTCTTAATATTCATCAATGACCTTCTAAATCAAACTTTTTTGTCCTATCCACTCCTATGCTGATGATACCACCCAGCACTTTTCCACATCATTTCATAGATGTCCAACCCTTCAGGAAGTAAACATTTCACGCAGGGAAGCCACAGAATGCTTGACTTCTGATCTTTCTAAAATTTCTGATTGGGGCAGAGCAAACTTGGTATTGTTCATTGCCTCAAAAACTCTATTCCTCCATCTATCAACTCGACACAACCTTCCAGACAACTATCCTCTCTTCTTCAATGACACTCAACTGTCCCCATCTTCTACACTGAACATCCTCGGTTTGCCCTTTACTTATAATCTGAACTGTAAACTTCACATCTCACCTCAAGCTAAAACAGCCTCAATGAAGTTAGGCATTCTGAGACATCTCCACCAGTTTTTCTCAACCCCCTCCCCCCAGCTGCCAACTCTGTATAAGGGCCTTATCCATCCATGTATGGAGTATGCTTCACATGTCTAGGGGGGTTCCACTCATACCCCTCTTCTAGACAGGGTGGAATCAAAAGCTTTTTGTCTCATCAACTCCTCTCCTCTAACTGACTGTCTTCAGCCTCTCTCATCATTGCAATGTTACATCTCAAGCTGTCTTCTACAGCTATTTTCGTGCTAACTGCTCTTCTGATCTTGCTAACTGCATGCCTCCCCTCCTGTGGCCTTGCTGCACAAGACTTTCTTCTTTCTCTCAACCATATTCTGTCCACCTCTCTAATGCAAGAGTTAACTAATCATTCATCCCTTTTTCTGGTAAACTCTGGAACTCCCTGCCTGCTTCTGTATTTCCACCTTCCTATGACTTGATTTCCTTCAAGAGGGATGTTTCAAGACACTTATCCTTCAATTTTTGACAACCGTTTTGAGCCCTTTTCTGGGACTGGCATCTCAGTGTTTTTTTTTTTTTTTTTATGGATTTTTGTTGCCCTTGGCCAGTGTCCCTCCTACATAAAAAAAAAAAGTCCTGTCCACCAAATGATATCACACCATGCTTCTATGTACTGTGTTGTTTCCCTCTGAGCGTGGGCACAACAATGCATTGTACTACAACTTGCAGTAAGTGTTGGCTACTTTTTTCCTAATATCTATATATATCTTCTAGAATGATTTGTAATACCTTTAGATTTCTGGTATTTATAACAGTGTATCCACCATTGGAAGTACATACATACAAATTTATCATCTGATTGTTTGGTTAGTACTTTACCTCCTTTGTAAAAGACTAATTGCACTGTTCTTTTAATCATGTTTTTTTGTCAAAATCATACAAAAAAATATATATTTGGTTAGGCTGCAAATTCTTATGGGTGTTTTGGGAGCTTGTGTGTCTGGCATTTACTAGCTATTCTGGATTTGACAGCAGTATTGTATCAGTAACAGATGCAACAGACAACCACTTTACTTCTCTGCTGACTTCCCACACACATGCTGAAGTCAGTGAAGTAAGAGTAATACATACAAGTAAAGTCAATTTCTAAATGTTACAAGTATGTAGATATCAACATACACACACACACACACACACACACACACACACACACACACACACACACTCACAGAAAAAAAGATATACAGAAATTGAAAAGAATACAGAGGATAATGACAAAGACGGTACCAAAATTGAAAGACTTCAGCTATGAAGAAAGACTTGAAGAGATTGTATTACCTGTTAAATTTACATTCTTTAGAGAGACGTAGGTTAAGAGGGGACCTGATAGAAGTCTTTAAGTGGTATAAGGGTTATAACAAAGGGGATGTAAGTAAAATTCTTAGGATCAGCAACCAGGATAGAACAAGAAATAACGGATTCAAGCTTGAAAAATTTAGGTTTAGGAAGGAGATAGGAAGAAATTGGTTCTCAAATAGAGTGGTAGATGAGTGGAACAGACTCACTAATCATGTTGTTAGTGCTTGAACATTAGGGAGCTTTAAGAAAAGATTAGATGGGTTTATGGATGGGGATAATAAATGGAAATAGGTGGGTATATTTCATACAGGGACTGCCATGTGTAAGCCTGGTCACTTCTTGCAGCTTCCCTTATTTCTTATGTTCTTATGTTCTTATGTACCAACACTACAAGGAAGAAGAGAAAGAGGAGACCTTATAATGATGTACAAATTAGTAAACAATATAGAAAAAGTAGACAGAAATTACTTGGTACCACAGATGGAGGGAGAGAGACAGACGAGGGGGCATAGGAAGAAAATAAAGAAGAGTAGATGTTCGAGCAACATAAAGAAATACAGCTTCCCATATAGAATTATTGAAACCTGGAATTATTTGAAGGAAGAATGGATTGTGGCAAACAGTGTACACATGTTTAAAGAGAAACTGGATAAATATGGTCATGGAGACAGGACAAGATGAGCTTTGGCTCATGCCCTGTACAGTACAACTAGGTAAATACACACACACACACACACACACACACACACACACACACACACACACACACACACACACACACACACACACACACACACACACACACACACACACTTACAAGCCCTGCAGGAGTCTCCCTCATCAATGGCTCCAGGGGTACAGACACACATGCCTTCTGTGACATTGAGGCAGACGTTATATTGTGTCAAGGTGCACTGGGTGTCTACAGCACAGGCCTCCCCCTTTGCTGCTGCAGCTGGGGAAGAGAAGGTTTTAAAAGGTATGAGACAGTGGGGAATGTCTGCACCACAAGATTCTGCTAACTCATTAGGAAACATAAGTGATGTCTTATATTAGTTATGATATTAAATGTGCTCAGATTTAGATTCCTAGATTTAGATTTAAATTAGATTGCAAATTAACAAAACTTGACAGGAGGTAGGTTGTTCTTTAAGGACATGACACACCCATTGCACCAAATAGCTGGCTTGATGGATATGAAACAGGTTGTTGCTTTCATCATCATGAGGAGAAAGTGCATGAAATGAGGTTGTTCACTCACTGTACAAGCAGGTGTTGTTGTTGAAGTCAGGAGTGAGGCCATAGATGCACTGGCAGGTACCCTCAGAGCAAACAGTGTTGTTGACTGTTCCCTGACACTGCTCATTACTACTGCAGGACACTCCAAGGTTAACTGTTGGATGGTGGCAGTAAGATTACTCATTCATAAGAACGTATGAAAACAAGGAAAGCTGCAAGAAGCCATCATGCCTACACATGGCAGTTCCTATATGAAACATAACTACATATTTCTGTCTATCATCCTTATCCATTAAACTGCCTAATCTTTTTTAAGGTTCCCTAATGATTCAGCAGTAAAAGTTAGAGGCTGTCTTATGATAATGTGTTGGAACTTTTGTGAGGCACTCCAGAGAAAGTCACAAGACAATCAAGAGTTCTTGGGAGACACAACAGTATTGTCTCTGCATTCTTTGTTGATTGGTTCTTGATTTTCTCATAGTCAAGTAATTGTCTCAGTTACCTAACACCAGTTTTGAGATGCTTTAAATAATTTTGTTCCTTATGGGATGGGGACGAAGTGACTTCCAAAATTGAGGAGACCAGATCTTCATGAGACACTTGAGACATTCCAGAGGCACTGTCATGTGACTTTTTCAGAATAAATTGTTTTGGTGTAAACAAGGACCACACAGTTTCTCATGACTGTAGCCAAGTTTACAGAATAAGGTTGGATTTTTCTGAGATAGTAGTGAGACAGACAAGACACAGTGTCATACGAAGTTTGCCCTGCTCCATGAAACTTTAGGATGGTCCTGCTCTAGTCCTTATATGTTTTTGCAACTCCTCTTTCCTATCCTTACTTTGCATCTTCCTGTTGTGACATAATTTACTCTCTCTCTCTCTCTCTCTCTCTCTCTCTCTCTCTCTCTCTCTCTCTCTCTCTCTCTCTCTCTCTCTCTCTCTCTCTCTCTCTCTCTCTCTCTCTCTCTCTCTCTCTCTCTCTCTCTCTCTCTCTCTCTCTCTCAGTGTTATTACATGTTGTACTGTCTCTGATATACCTTCCTGGCCTACTTGCCTTCACCACTGTCTCTGTCCCACCTTCTCTCATACCCACCCTCATGCTCCACCACTCACAGATTGTACAGCTCCCTCCATCGTCAGGAAAGGCTGGCGGCACACAACTACAGTTGCCACCCACACAGGCAGCATGTGATATTCCAGCACAAAGAGAGTCATCTCTGCAAGCCTCACCTAGCTGCCTGTAGGCTTTAGAGAAAAACATCAGATTTACAAGTTGTCAAGAAAGGGAGGGAGAGGTTAGCAAAAATTCCCTTGAAGGAGAGATGAATGGACGAAGGGAAGGAAGCTGTTATAGGAAGTGAAGGAATAGGGATGGACATCAGTTTACCAGAATAGAGTCTCGTCTCAGCATCGCCAATGGTTTGAGTGACAGAAGAGTAGGTGGTGCAGTGGCTGGAGGTGGTGAGGGTGTAGTCAAGGCAGTCCATGCTGGTACAGAGGGCACTGCACTCTATGCTTGTTTGTACCTGAGGGGATGTTAGACTGTCAGGGCGAAAGTTTAGGAGAGAAAGTATTGGTGAGTATAGATGGCACTGCAGTCTATGTTCATCTGTACTTGAGGAGATGTTTGCCATAAAACCACAGCCTGCTTACACAAGTAGAGAGCAAGGCAGATGAAGAATGCTTGTTTCATTAAAAAGCTAATACGCATCTGAATCTCACCATTACTTCTGTAATGATGAAAACAGTAAGAATGACAATGCTTAAATAAAGAAAAGAGTAAGAAGAAGCCTACCATTTTGGACACCAACTGTATTCCTCCTTCCACCTGTGTCATGTCCTGTTTGGTGAACTTTCTGCTGGGAATGGTATTCACTGCTCCTGCCACCATCACCATCACACTCATCACCAACACCACCAGAACCATCTGAAACATTGAAGTGCGTGTCAGTGTGTGTGTGTGTGTGTGTGTGTGTGTGTGTGTGTGTGTGTGTGTGTGTGTGTGTGTGTGTGTGTGTGTGTGTGTGTGTGTGTGTGTGTATATATATATATATATATATATATATATATATATATATATATATATATATATATATATATATATATATATATATATATATATATATATATATATATATATATATATATATCTGCAACCCATTACTTTATGACTGTCTTTTGGTCTTATATAAAGTCTTACTGAAACTTTCTTGGCAGTTGGGCATCCTTGCATCCCTTGTCATGCCATTCCTTCACCAAAATACTTTTTCACTGGTATCAGTTATAGTAGGGTACGCAACAACGCAAAGTCATTATAATGTATAACTGCAATAACGCACTGAAATTTTGATAAATATTTAATTGGAATAATGACCCAAAACTGACATAATGAATTCGCCACACATGCAAACACTGGAATTTTAATAAATGTCTAATTGAAATAACAAACCAAAACTGTCAAGATGAACTTTCCATTTGTGTGGGCACTGAAATTTTAATGAAGATTTAATCAGAATAACAAACTAAAACTTGCAAGACTAACTTGCCAGCTGTGTGAACTGCTGCTCACCTATCTGGTGTCTGTCCCTTCCTTCCTTTTTTCTCCCTTCTCTCATCTTGTCTCAAACTTCCCTCCCTGTCATCTCCTCTCCCCATTATCCGTCAGAGATAAGGGACTAGGGAGTTATACGAGTACCTCACTCTCTCTTCCCCTCATTCATTTTATGCCATTTTCAGTTCATCCTTTCTCACTCTTTCTCACTCTCATATATGTAATTCCATTTTCATTCTCAATCAGTCTCATTCTATTCAGCAATCCTTACTTCTTACTTTCAGAGAGAGAGAGAGAGAGAGAGAGAGAGAGAGAGAGAGAGAGAGAGAGAAGTGAAATAGTTATCTGGAAAAGGCCAAAAGGAGAAAGAATAGGGGGAGAGAGAGAGAGAGAGAGAGAGAGAGAGAGAGAGAGAGAGAGAGAGAGAGAGAGAGAGAGAGAGAGAGAGAGAGAGAGAGAGAGCTCTGACTTATGGGGTTTACTGAAAGTATATACGATGTGACACCAACAGTAGGTAAATGTAACCTATACTTGTCAAACAGTGTGAAACTCAGGCTGATAATGCGCGAAACTTGGGATGGCAAGAATTTGGGACTAGGCATGAAACTTGGGAGGGCACTGTATATATTTGCTGTGTTATCTCAAAATGCAGAAGTGCAAATGTGCTTATTTTGATGGATGTATTTTTTTTATTGTGGAATTTTTATATTATTTTCTGGTTCCATGGAGCCAATTAATTTTTCCCATAGGTTCTTCTATCACTATAATGCACCATACTGAACACTACAGTGGAATGAATCATGTTTGTTGTTGCATACCCTACTGTATATAGCCTGTTTCTTTATTTGTTTCATCATTCTTATGCAGCTGCATTACTCAAACTATGTCATCATGGCTTGCATATTTCCCATTGCATACCAACACAGTAAAATGCTAAGTCTGAAACAAACACAGCCATTTTTATGAGTCAAAACAAGGAGTGGTCTGTGAAATACCCACTCCTGATCCTGATTTTGATATTGTCAAGCAACAGATTCATTTACTCTATCTGGCTGAAACATGCAAAGGACTAACCCAAGTCCCCAGTATAAACATGTTCTCCCAGCCCACATTTCAGGCTGTAAAAGAGACATTACCAATTTGTGCAATATGACACACATTGATGTGAGTTTCCATCATGTGGCACAGGCTGCTTCAGTGGCAAGCAGTCCCATGCAGTAGGTACACCCTTCAGATTTGTGACTCTTTCTGAGTTGCATTTGACAAACTGTTGCCACTTGCAATGACTTAAAGTTCATTAAGTGTGAGGTTTGTTTGATAAGCATGAAAGGTTCCTTGTACCCAATATTCATTATATTAAGATTCTTTATATTGAGGGATTGCTGTATATGGTACTTGCTACTTCCTTCATCACTGCATGACTTCTGGAATATAAAAATTATAGGTACACACACAAGCAATACACTGCATAGTGTAGTGGTTAGTATACTTAGTCAAGGAGGCCAAGGTTTGAGTTCCAGGAGCATTGAAACAGATAGACAAGACTCTTAATGTAACCCAAGAGGTTATGACTTTGCTAACACACCACACATCACACTGGTGTGTGTGGTGTGAGTGGTCTCAGTTCTACCCAAAGATCAGTCACTGTGAGCTCTGAGCTCTTTCTCCAAGGAAATGGCTGGCTTTGTCACAAAACCAGGCAGATGATCATGGGCAAATAGTGCACACACACACACACACACATACACACACACACACACACACACACACACACACACACACACACACACACACACACACACCCACACGCACACACACACACACACACACACACACACACACACACACACACACACACACACGCACACACACACACACACAGCATTCTGCTTAGAAAGGAGGCTAGCTTGTTTCTATCATGGATAATATATATACAATTAGTACTCTAACTGCAAGTAGTAGAAATAAAGGAAAATCAAGACAGGATTACAAAAGACTGTGGTAAGGTGTTTCTCACCCAATCAATAACTCGGAGCATTACTTATTGGTGTATATGTAATGTACATTTATAATATGTACACTATACTGTTGAGCCTCACTTAGCACAAATTGACTGACTCAGAAATCCATGGTTTGTTTGAATGGATAAAATGTTCAGTGATCTACACAGTGTGACTTATGATGGTTCAAGTGGCAGTAATGCTTACTTATGATGGATTTACTTGGATGTAACTTCAGTTTATCTGAACCCAAACTCAGCTTATCAGAATATAGGCCCAGTTCATTGGAACATAAGTCTGTTTCAGTGAAATGTAATTGGATTGGAATGGTAATAATTTTTTTTTAATACAAGTTATGGTAGGAGAGGCTTTGCTCAGCACAAAAAACTTAAATATGCACAGCAGACTCAAGAACCCAGTAATAATAGGCAAGGGAGCATCTCAATAACCTATATAACAGTAGTGATAGGCAAGGGAGCAGCTCAAGAACCCATGTAACAGTAGTAATGGGTGAGGGTTGACATAAAAGTTGTGGGTAGATATGAAAATATAAAATGATGTTAAACACAAAAGACTTGTAATCAGAGTGGCTCTAATACATAAAATACATGGTTGATACAATCTAATACATGGCTGAAGGTCTTGTTAGCTGCTCCTGGACTAAAAGCCTACCATGAACTGCTGGGATGTTTTGGAAAATGTGGCAGGACTACTTTTTTTTTTTTATAGAAGAGAGGCTTTAGCCTAAGGCAGCAAAAAGGCCCATTGAGGTGCCAGTTCTCATGGAGAACAGCTGAATGAATTATTCAAAGTTGGAGGATAAGTATCTTGAAACCTCCGTCTTGAAAGAGTTCAAATCATAGGAAAGG
>NC_087154.1:2790000-2815000 GCF_035594125.1 Scylla paramamosain | reverse complement strand
TAAGAAAGTAAGGGAAGCTGCAAGAAGCCATTAGGCCTACACGCGGCAGTCCCTGTAGGAAACGTTCCTACCTATTTCGACTATATTCCTTCAAAAAATTATTTAACCTTCTTTTAAAGCTCCCTAATGACTCGGCACTGAGTACTGAATCTATTGTATTCATTTCCCACTTTATTTGAGAATAAATTTTGCTTGTCACCCTTGTTATATCCTCGCAGTGATGGTTGTGCAGGGTCGTAGGCAATTCACATCGGCGTCGCGTTTATATATCTATATCTATATATCTATCTATCTATCTATATATATATATATATATATATATATATATATATATATATATATATATATATATATATATATATATATATATATATATATATATATATATATATATATATATATATATATATATGTGTGTGTGTGTGTGTGTGTGTGTGTGTGTGTGTGTGTGTATATATATATATATATATATATATATATATATATATATATATATATATATATATATATATATATATATATATATATATATATATATATATATATATATATATATATATATATATATATATATATATATATATATACATATATATATATATATATATATATATATATATATATATATATATATATATATATATATATATATATGTGTGTGTGTGTGTGTGTGTGTGTGTGTGTGTGTGTGTGTGTGTGTGTGTGTATATATATATATATATATATATATATATATATTTATATATATATATATATATATATATATATATATATATATATATATATATATATATATATATATATATATATATATATATATATATATATATATAAATATATAAATATATATATATATATATATATATATATATATATATATATATATACGGTTTCTATCCTTCTCTCTGTAACTTCATCTCAAGTTTCCTTTCTGACCGTTCTATTGCTGCTGTGGTAGACGGTCACTGTTCTCCTAAATCTATTAACAGTGGTGTTCCTCAGGGTTCTGTCCTGTCACCCACTCTCTTCTTATTATTCATTAATGATCTTCTAAAACAAACTTCTTGTCCTATCCACTCCTATGCTGATGATACCACCCTGCACTTTTCCTCGTCTTTTCATAGACGTCCAACCCTTCAGGAGGTAAACATATCACGCAGGGAAGCCACAGAACGCCTGACTTCTGATCTTTCTAAAATTTCTGATTGGGGCAGAGCAAACTTGGTATTGTTCAATGCCTCAAAAACTCAATTCCTCCATCTATCAACTCGACACAATCTTCCAGACAACTATCCCCTCTTCTTCAATGACACTCAACTATCCCCCTCTTCTACACTGAACATCCTCGGTCTGTCCTTTACTTATAATCTGAACTGGAAACCACATCTCATCTCTAGCTAAAACAGCTTCCATGAAGTTAGGTGTTCTGAGACGTCTCCGCCAGTTTTTCTCACCCCCGCAGCTGCTAACTCTGTACAAGGGCCTTATCCGTCCATGTATGGAGTATGCTTCACATGTCTGGGGGTTCCACTCATACTGCTGTTCTAGACAGGGTGGAATCAAAAGCTTTTCGTCTCATCAACTCCTCTCCTCTAACTGACTGTCTTCAGCCTCTCTCTCACCGCCGCAATGTTGCATCTCTAGCTGTCTTCTACCGCTATTTTCATGCTAACTGCTCTTCTGATCTTGCTAACTGCATGCCTCCCCTCCTTCCGCGGCCTCGCTGCACAAGACTTTCTTCTTTCTCTCACTCCTATTCTGTCCACCTCTCTAACGCAAGAGTTAACCAGTATTCTCAATCATTCATCCCTTTCTCTGGTAAACTCTGGAACTCCTTGCCTGCTTCTGTATTTCCACCTTCCTATGACTTGAATTCCTTCAAGAGGGAGGTTTCAAGACACTTATCCACCAATTTTTGACCACTGCTTTGACCCTTTTAGGGACTGGCATTTCAGTGGGCATTTTTTTTATTAGATTTTTGTTGCCCTTGGCCAGTATCCTTCCTACATAAAAAAAAAAATATATATATATATATATATATATATATATATATATATATATATATATATATATATATATATATATATATATATATATATATATATATATATATATATATATATATATATATATATATATATATATATATATATATATATATATATATATATATATATATATACATATATATATATATATATATATATATATATATATATATATATATATATATATATATATATATATATATATATATATATATATATATATATATATGATGTATCGATTTTGTTTATCTAGTAAGCAAGGATTCAACGCTACCTCATTATTCCCGGCGCCTCCGGTAAGCAAAGGTTTGTTAATGTTTAATGAGGAGAGATCACGGCCGCACGACCGTTACAAGCTACATGGTGCCAGATCATGCGACGCCGATGTGAATTGTCTACGACCCTACACAACCATCATTGCGGGGATATAACAAGGGTGACAAGCAAAATTAATTATCAAATAAAGTGGGGAGATGAATACAATAGATTCAGCACTCAGTGCCGAGTCATTAGGGAGCTTTAAAAGAAGGTTTATGTAATTTTATGAAGGATAATAGTGGAGATAAGTAGGAACGTTTTCCTACAGGAACTGCCGCGTGTAGGCCTAATGGCTTCTTGCAGCTTCCCTTACTTTCTTACGTTCATTTGTTCTCATGCAGGGTCTTTGTCTTACTCCAGAAACAAAGGCAACCAGCGAGTAAACATTCCTGAGGTGTCTCACCTTCCCTCAGTTTCGTGACTCTTTCCCACTCCCTGTCTCTCCTCCCCTAGTTCCAGGCCCACTTCCTCACTCCCTGGCCCCCATGCCTTGATCCCAGGCCCCTTTTTCAAGTCTTTGCCTCCCTTTCCCCTATCCCTGCCCTCCTCTCCCAGTCCCTCTCTTCTCCCGGTCCGGCCCCCTTCCCTTGTCCTGCTCCCCATCCTCCAACAACCAGTTTTTTTTTTCTTTTTTTTTTCTTTTTTTTTTTAATAATTCACTTCCTCAGGTGCGTGTGTGAGTACCCTGCAGGATGTGCTACGAAATTAATAGCTTTGTACAAATTGTATCAATAAATGTGAGGTTAGAGCGAATTTTGTGTGTGTGTGTGTGTGTGTGTGTGTGTGCAGCTAAAACCATTGTTTATTTTTTTGTTTATCATCTTCAAAAGCGTCACGAATACAGCTACATTCGTGATGAACACACCTCTGATTGCAGTTAATCAAGATAAGTGGACGCATCGGGGCCGGGTGGGGAAGAAAAGACAGTAGGTGAATGGAGGAGAGAGAGAGAGAGAGAGAGAGAGAGAGAGAGAGAGAGAGAGAGAGAGAGAGAGAGAGAAACACAAGCACAAAAATCACAGTGCAGCAATACGTGTGATTTGCTGCCTAGGAGACAAAAAGGAAATTTTCTCTCTCTCTCTCTCTCTCTCTCTCTCTCTCTCTCTCTCTCTCTCTCTCTCTCTCTCTCTCTCTCTCTCTCTCTCTCTCTCTCTCTCTCTCATGCTGTATCAGTTATTCCTTTTTCTTTTCTTTTTTTCACTTCTGTTGTAATAATCTCTTCTTATATCAGATTTTTTTTTCTATCCTCCATTAGTAATTACGATTTTTTTTTTTTACTTTCTCCTCTTATACCAGTTTTTTTTATTTCGCTCTCACACAGCAACTTTTTTTTCTTTTTCTTTTTTTTTTCTTTTTTGTCTGACTTTTTTTCATCTCATCATTTTCTTTTTGTTCATGTGCTGATTTATTCATTGTTCTAGTTGGTTGCCGTGTCCCAGGAGAAGAACTCACCTCTTCGTCCCTCCTTTGACGTGGTCCTTAGAAAGGTGTTTGAGGGTGGCCTGATGCGTTGTTGGTTCGTGGAGGCTTTGAGGCTGGCCAGGCGGGTATGTAGCTGAGGACAGGGATGTATGTTTCTAGTTCTTTTCCTTCCTTCTCCTCTTCTTCCAAGAAGCTAGCTATGATATCCCAGGATGAACAAAGAAAACAACAAACAAAAATCATTCATTTATCTTTCGTTTACAGGATAAGGAAGGGGAGAACGGCGAAGAGGAAGAGATGGGAGAGAAAGAGGAGGAGGAGGGTGGGGTACCTTTCAGTCTAAATCACTTGCAAGGAGTGTTCCTCATCCTGGCGCTGGTCTTGCTGGCGGCCTGTCTGGCCTTCCTGACAGAACTGTCGTGTGGCAAGAGGAACGGGAGGAATTGGTAGTCAGTACTCAGTAGTCACCAAGTATACATCAACACAGCCACCATTCTAAGGTCATTTTTCCTTCGTACGCACAATAAAATCCCCGGAAGCTCAAAAGTAAGGTGTTTTGACTATGTGTGGAAGAGTAGAAACGGTGAAATAAATAGTGAAGTATAATTTTGAAAAGTGGAGTAGCAATAAATTTTCATTTAATTTTCAGAGGCAGAAAAAGTTGGTGCTCGTCTCTTGATTGTATGAACCAACATCTGAACTGATATATATATATATATATATATATATATATATATATATATATATATATATATATATATATATATATATATATATATATATATATATATATATATATTGCATACAAAATACTTATTAATATGTATAAATAATCAATTTTTTTTTTTTATCTATCTTCGAAGAACAATGTCGCGCATTTTTGTTAGTGGTAAACTTCATATCATTGACAATAAGACCAACGTAGGAAAGCTAAAGGGAGGACTTTTAATTAATTTTAACTGGGACCTCGGAGTATAAGTCATTCCTTTACATCTGTCGCATTGCATCTCATTCATCCATCTGCAAAAGCTATATTTGAACTATTATAATCAAGTTTTTCCAGTTGATATATCCATATTTTAAACCAAATCACGCCAGATTTGCAAAGGCATTACAAAACTAAAAGTCCAACCGTTTGGCGAGGATCAAGAGTTGGTTAGAGGAGAGTGGTAGACCTGTGGCCTGGGTGGGGAGGGGGCCGTAATGCTCTCCCGCAAGCTGTTGCTGCCGCTGATTGGCACTACTTCGAGTGGATCTAGCTGTGTGTGTGTGTGTGTGTGTGTGTGTGTGTGTGTGTGTAATGAGGGCAGTTTTCACCAATGCACGAAAAAAAAAAAAAATGTAAAAAAAAATCCAAGATCTGTATCTTAGTACTTCCGGTAATTTTATTTATTTTTTTTTTTCTTACAGTTAATAAAAAGTCCTATTTTTCGAACTTGTACCACGATCCTTTCCTCTCGAGGGCTACGAGTGTGAATGAGTACGTTCGTGTGTTGGCTGGGTATCAATCCTGGTTATGGCGCAGGCGTTAACTGGTAGCCTAGTCACGTGGCGTCACGATCTATGACGTGAGGTTACCTTCTGCCCAATAGAACGTGAACATCGCCTCCTAGCCAATAAAGAATCTACACGTGTATCACCGTGTGGAGGAAGGAACAGGTAACCAGTCTTATTATAGCTGCTGCGGGCTTGGCGTGTCTGTGTGCAGGTAGCGAGATTAATTATTGTGATCTTATTGTAGTTTCATTGGAAAGATGAAGTGTCCTGTGAGCTTCTACGTGTTCAAGGTAAAGGAGCTGCGTACCTAGACGCAGACGGATGAAAGGACCAGTCTGAAACGTTTCTGCGCCTCATCCCGACTGCTTTCAAAAAAGTCTAGTTGAAGTTACGCGTGTTCCAGTGTTCCAGTGACAGATTAACAAGAATTCTATATTGCAAACAGAAAAAAAAACCGCTTGAAAATCTGATTAATGATATGTAGCCTTTGAAAAGAAAAGAAAAAAAAAGAGCAAGGTGTTTCAGAATACAGGTCACGGCTTCACGGGTAAGGAGCACGCAAGGTGTTCGTGATGGCCGCACGCTCCATCTGTCTTTGCTCGTCTGCCACAAACGGATCACACACTGCAAGCGAACAGTGCCCTGTCTTCACGCAGCAGATAAACTGAACTGAAGGACGAAACTCGAATACAAATGTAATTTTTTTTTTTTTTTTCAGATTCATCGAATGAGGAAAGGGAGGCATGGGAGATGTAGCCTTGGAGAAGCGACAGGCCAGTATACAGCGCCCGCCCTTAACTCAGAAGGTAACACTTATAGGGACGAAACTCGATTCCAAATATGATTTCTGCTCAAGTTTATCCATTGACACAAGGAGGAAAGAGAGAGATGTAGGATCAGAGAAGCTACAGATGTCACGTTTGTGACACCAACTATTTTTTTTTAAAGGCTGCATAGGAGTTTTCAAGTGGTCCGCGCATGAGCTGATTGTCAGATGCTGCTATATGAGTAGTATTAGTTTCATTGTATTAGCACCATGCAGAATTGTTTATATATATATATATATATATATATATATATATATATATATATATATATATATATATATATATATATATATATATATATATATATATATATATATATATATATATATATATATATATATATATATATATATATATATTGCACCTCGTAGACACAAGTGCTGGTGCTTCAGTGCTGCTGCTTCACTGCTGCAACTCTGGGGACTTCCCATACGCTGCATTTACCTGACCCCAGGGTTGCCAATTTTGGTACTAACGTACCATATTTGGTACTTTTTAACTCAAAAGTACGTTTGGTACGTTTCATTAAATTTGGTACTAAACTGTTTCCGTAGGATTGTTCGAATATCATATTAGAAAAAAAAATTCCCAACTGACTGTTCTATTTTTTTTTTTCTTTTTTTTACATAAAGCAGGCCTATATCTCGTTCATCAGCCTACTCTGGTAACATCAGGTGGAAGTAATAGATATGGTTGACTTAGTTTACAGCAGATGGAAAGTAGATTAGGCGAGATATTGACTGTTCCATATTACCACCCTGTTCCATATTACCACCCTTTCCCCTACACGTTCATACGTGAAGCCACGTGCAGCTTGGAGATACTATTTATTTATTTATTATTTTTTTCTTTGCCACGCTCAAATGAAGCGATTACTGATTCGTAATTAAAGAGATAATTAGCGCGTGTATTGCTCACATGTAGTTTACAGTGGAATTTTTCACCTAATTTGGTTGGGGACATTCTTGGCTTCATTATGGGGTGGAGCTCTTAATTGTAGTTAAACCACGGGCTGGGATCAAATCGTCAATAATTAGCTCTTCTATCTAAAATGAGCCGAAAGTGGACTCCACAGAAAACACAAGAGGGGACGAGGATTTACAGCTTTAGTCAAGGTAAGAAAATAATTTGTTTCGTATTATACGTTATATATATATATATATATATATATATATATATATATATATATATATATATATATATATATATATATATATATATATATATATATATATATATATATATATCCTAGTGTATTTTACATTTGGTACGTTTTGTTCAGATTTGGTACGTTTTGATGCTCCGATTTGGTACTATCCGCAAAATCAGGTTGGCAACCCTGCCTGACCCAGTGGTCAGATAAATGCAGCGAGTGGGAAGTGCCCAGAGTTGCAGCTTGTACTGGGAAGGAAATATGCAGTGTGTTTGTTTCCCTGTGGTTTACATGAAGAAGCCTTTTAGTGTGTATATTATTTTCATATTTTACACTCCCAAATGGAGTTGTGTGCCAGTTATAGGTGGATTTAATTTAAAGAGTACCCATCGCCATCACACTGAGTCTCTGTTGACAGTAGTTGCTCTGCTTTTAAAGGTTAATAGCTAATTATCCTTTAGAAAAAAAAAATGCATTCAAGAGTTTATTCGAGAGGTAAATTATATAGCTTCTCTCTAGAAGAGTTCTCTCTAGAAGAGTTCTCTCTTTCTTAGAGTTTGCTTCATTCCTTTTTGTTGCGGCATCCACCCCTTTACACCAACGCTCTGTCTACAGCCCACAGCCAACTAACCACTAGAAACGCACTCACCTGGGTAGGCACCAACTCACATGGAGAAGTGGTATGGTGAATGAAGGTGTTTCTATAACTTGAAAATCATGCTTCTTGATCAAACTGAATCCTCTGTAAGTGTTAATCTAGGCCAGGACTCTCTCTCTCTCTCTCTCTCTCTCTCTCTCTCTCTCTCTCTCTCTCTCTCTCTCTCTCTCTCTCTCTCTCTCTCTCTTTTCACACACACACACACACACACACACACACACACACATACATACACATGTTCACACTGCACATACTTTGAGTAGTGCTAGGATAGTCAAACTATACTCAAAAAAAAAACTATACTCACTCAAAAAAATTTTAAAATCATGGCGACTCCTACACCAGCCTCGGAGTCCCCATCTGGGGAGGGGACCATAAATGTCCCCAGGTCGGACTGCCTTTCTGTCGACGACCCTAAGTATCTTGACACCCCCCTCAATTTTTTCTTCATTAACTTCTGCAACATTCGCGGTCTAAGATCTAATTTTCAATCTGTAGAACACCACCTCTCCTCTTCTAAACCTCATCTTCTTTTCCTCACTGAAACTCAGGTGTCTCAGGCAATTGACAGTAGCCCCTTTTCTGTTCCCTCCTACTTTCTCTATCCTCATTTTCGATCCAAAGCTGGATGCTGCGTTTATGTGCGCAATGACTTAACCTGCTCTCGTGCCCACGCTCTTGAATCTTCCGAGTTTTCCACCATCTGGCTACGACTACAGAGTCATTCTCATACTAAATTTATCTGTGCTGTATACCTCTCTCTTAACTCCTCTGACTATAAGAAATTCTTTGACTACTTAACTGCCAAAGTGGAGCACATTCTGACCCTCTTCCCTTTTGCAGAGATCTCCATTCTTGGAGACTTCAATGTTCACCACCAGCTTTGGCTTTCCTCTCCCTTCACTGACCATCCTGGTGAACTAGCCTACAACTTTGCTATCATCCATGACCTAGAGCAATTGGTGCAACACCCTACTCGTATTCCTGACCGTCTTGGAGATGCGCCCAACATTCTTGACCTTTTCCTGACCTCTAATCCTTCTGCTTATGCTGTCACCCTTTCTTCTCCGTTGGGCTCCTCCGATCACAGTCTCATATCTTTATCTTGTCCTATCACTCCAATCCCTCCTCAGGATCCCCCTAAGCGAAGGTGCCTCTGGCGTTTTGCCTCTGCTAGTTGGGGGGACCTGAGGAGGTATTTTGCTGATTTTCCTTGGAATGACTACTGCTTCCGTGTCAGAGACCCGTCTTTGTGTGCTGAGCGCATAACAGAGGTGATAGTGTCTGACATGGAGGCGTACATTCCTCACTCTTTTTCTCGTCCTAAACCTTCTAAACCTTGGTTTAACACAGCTTGTTCTCGTGCTATACATGATAGAGAGGTGGCCCACAAAAGGTACTTAAGCCTTCCTTCACCAGAATCTCATGCACTTTATATTTCTGCCCGGAAATATGCCAAGTCTGTTTTCTGTCAAAACCTTTCAAAATCTAACTCCCCTCGTGATTTCTGGCATCTAGCCAAAAATATCTCCAATAACTTTGCTTCTTCTTCTTTCCCTCCTCTACTTCAACCAGATGGCACCACTGCTATCACATCTATTTCTAAAGCTGAACTCGTTGCTCTAACCTTTGCTAAAAACTCTACCTTGGACGATTCTGGGCTTGTTCCTCCCTCTCCTCCACCCTCTGACTACTTCATGCCACGTATTAAAATTCTTCGTAATGATGTTTTCCATGCCCTCGCTGGCCTAAACCCTCGGAAGGCTTATGGACCTGATGGGGTCCCTCCTATTGTTCTCCGAAACTGTGCCTCCGTGCTTGCACCTTGCCTAGTCAAACTCTTTCAGCTCTGTCTGTCAACATCTACCTTTCCTTCTTGCTGGAAGTTTGCCTACATTCAACCTGTTCCTAAAAAGGGTGACCGCTCTAATCCCTCAAACTACCGTCCTATTGCTTTAATTTCCTGCTTATCTAAAGTTTTTGAATCTATCCTCAACAGGAAGATTCTTAAACATCTATCACTTCACAACCTTCTATCTGATCGCCAGTATGGGTTCCATCAAGGCCGCTCTACTGGTGATCTTCTGGCTTTCCTTACTGAGTCTTGGCCATCCTCTTTTAGAGACTTTGGTGAAACTTTTGCTGTTGCCTTGGACATATCAAAAGCCTTTGATAGAGTCTGGCACAAAGCTTTGATTACAAAACTACCCTCCTATGGTTTCTATCCTTCTCTCTGTAACTTCAGCTCAAGTTTCCTTTCTGACCGTTCTATTGCTGCTGTGGTAGACGGTCACTGTTCTTCTCCTAAATCTATTAACAGTGGTGTTCCTCAGGGTTCTGTCCTGTCACCCACTCTCTTCTTATTATTCATTAATGATCTTCTAAACCAAACTTCTTGTCCTATCCACTCCTATGCTGATGATACCACCCTGCACTTTTCCACGTCTTTTCATAGACGTCCAACCCTTCAGGAGGTAAACATATCACGCAGGGAAGCCACAGAACGCCTGACTTCTGATCTTTCTAAAATTTCTGATTGGGGCAGGGCAAACTTGGTATTGTTCAATGCCTCAAAAACTCAGTTCCTCCATCTATCAACTCGACACAACCTTCCAGACAACTATCCCCTCTTCTTCAATGACACTCAACTGTCCCCCTCTTCTACACTGAACATCCTCGGTCTGTCCTTTACTTATAATCTGAACTGGAAACCTCACATCTCATCTCTAGCTAAAACAGCTTCTATGAAGTTAGGTGTTCTGAGACGTCTCCGCCAGTTTTTCTCACCCCCCCAGCTGCTAACTTTGTACAAGGGCCTTATCCGTCCATGTGTGGAGTATGCTTCACATGTCTGGGGGGGTTCCACTCATACTGCTCTTCTAGACAGGATGGAATCAAAAGCTTTTCGTCTCATCAACTCCTCTCCTCTAACTGACTGTCTTCAGCCCCTCTCTCACCGCCGCAATGTTGCATATCTAGCTGTCTTCTACCGCTATTTTCATGCCAACTGCTCTTCTGATCTTGCTAACTGCATGCCTCCCCTCCTTCCGCGGCCTCGCTGCACAAGACTTTCTTCTTTCTCTCACCCCTATTCTGTCCACCTCTCTAACGCAAGAGTTAACCAGTATTCTCAATCATTCATCCCTTTCTCTGGTAAACTCCAGAACTCCTTGCCTGCTTCTGTATTTCCACCTTCGTATGACTTGAATTCCTTCAAGAGGGAGGTTTCAAGACACTTATCCACCAATTTTTGACCACTGCTTTGACCCTTTTAAGGGACTGGCATTTCAGTAGGCATTTTTTTTATTAGATTTTTGTTGCCCTTGGCCAGTATCCTTCCTACATAAAAAAAAAAAAAAAACACACACACACACTAGAGGAAAGGATAGAGGAGAAAGTAGGATAAGGAAGAGGAATTTGAATGAAGGTTAACTAATGAAATGGCTCTTTAATGTTCGTCTTTTATTTTATGCTGTATGTGGGTGAAGTGAGTGTTGGTATCTGCTCAACACCAATGCTCTCATCCTGCTGTTTGGTGACACGTTTGCTACCTCCACCCTCACTTCTCTTTTCTTTTCTATGAGCAAGAAAAAATCAAACACGCTGATTAATGTGCCATCTAGTCATTATCCTTCACTACACATATCTAATACCTATTAACCCTAGAAATATGGATGGTTTCTTGGAACATTTCAAATAAGTCCATTTTTAACTTGAAATATTATGAAACTAGACACCATGAATTTTACCAAACACAGCACACACACAGCTCACTCATTTTAAGTCCCGGCTGAGTAAACACTAACTCCCACGCGCCATGATACGGCAGGAAGTTGAGTCTTGCCACACACCCCCACACCTTGTAAATTAAAATTGGAAATATGTTGAAATGTAAATGGTTTAACAATCAGATGAAACTGTAAATGATGTGGTATTTGTGCAACAAACAGACAAAAGGAATTAGAGCAATGGGGGGCCAAGTTGTCTTCCTCTGAGTCAGGTGGTGAGGGAGTGGAAGATGTGGTCCATGCTACTTCATTTTCTTTTTTTTTTTTTGTTCTTTTCTTATAAATCAATACTTTCCAAAGGCACAGGAAGTGGAGCTCACTTAATTTTCTGCTTGCAAAAAAAAAAAAAAAAAATGAATATTGAAAGAGTTCTCAGAAGGCTACTTTAGTCCTGAAAATATCTTGATGCTCCTCTTTTAAAATGATAATAAGAGGAAAGAAAGGTAGAAACAGGTTGGGAGTTTCAGAGTTAAACAGTGAATGGGGTTGAAGAGTAAAGGTATTAACTAACTCTTGCATTAATAAGGTGGACAGAATAATGGTGAAGATAAGTAATTTGTTGATGGTCCTGACAGATCTCACATTGCTTAAAATGGAATGACTGTGACTGATTGTGCTGTACTTTGTATATTTTCAAGCCATGCAAATATATCTTGAAAAAACTTGGCTATTCTTAGTATAAAGAGCTGATAAAACCAAGTTGATAGCATTCTCCTGCCCTCTCAACATCCTCTTGGAGCAAAATGAATGCAGTTAACTAAGTCAAGTGATGTTTTATAAATAGCATCAGATTTTAGAAGAAAAAGAAAAAGAAAACTTGCAGCTAGGTAACATTCTTGTTCTGTTAGCACTTCCATATTTAAGTGATCTCATTACTTTGTTCATGTGCATGATCTGAAAGACATATTGATAAATCTAAGAAATCAAGAAAGAATATTGATGTGATGGAGTGCTTTCAGTGAACAAAATAGTGTTATGGAAAGAAATCTTTCGCTACCATGAAAGAGAACAGTTCATACTCAGTGCATTCTTCATGTAAAAATATTTAGATGGAAAATCTAAAGCCTGGAAACCAGGAGTCATATAGATTATAAGTTTTTGCAGCATAGCACTGTAGTTGTGCATGAACACTGATTGTATAGACATGATTCTGACTGAGAAAGATGTTATACATCAGATATGGGCAAAGTAGCTTGAGAGATTGCTTAATATGGAAGAGAATAAAGAGCATCAGATTGTTGCATTAGAAATAGAGCAAGGAATGAATGTGTCAAGGAGTTAAGTGGGTTCTTAATCATGAAGGAGGATGTGCTAAAGGCAGTAAGGGGATGAACATTGGAAAAGGTTGTAAGTTTGGACAAATAGTGGATGAAAGTTTGGAATGTGACACTGACTTGCTGAATAGTTGGAATCTCTTCCCAAAATGGAGGTCATTGTTTTTTATTGTTGTGATCAGTCATTGTTAACATTCAAAACACTGAAAAATAAATAATGTTTGCATGGATATAGGAGAGAGAGAGAGAGAGAGAGAGAGAGAGAGAGAGAGAGAGAGAGAGAGAGAGAGAGAGAGAGAGAGAGAGAGAGAGAGTAGGTTAATTTTGTCCTTTTAGACAACATAACTATCTAAGACACTGTAATATAAAAACAAGTGTTGAAAACACTTTATGGGAAAAATTGTCCGACAGTGAAAGCATTCACTGAAAAAAGTTGATGTGGTAATCTTAGTCACCTTATGGCTTTTCTAGGATCAATACTTTCTATTTCTCCCAGGAAAGCAACATGTCTCAATGTCCCTGCAATTTATAGGCTATTTGAATATGCCTACCCTTCACCCACTTCCTCCCTCAAGTGAATTTGCTCCCCAGAATGAATTTGCAAGTAACACAAGTGATGTGCACACAGTAATATACCCTGGAAAAAAGAAGTTAGGATACATAAATATCAAGGTTATTTTCCTTCTTGACAATATTTGGTGTAAATTTGCCGTTACCACTGTAGATGAAATTTTGACCAAGCTCCTCAAAACCTGCTGAAGTTCATCAGTTCATTGTAGCCTCACATGAAACCATTGAGCTTGACAAGTCCAGGCATCCAGTGAGTTTGACTTCCCAGTAAGGTGCCATGAGAGGGGGGGAAATTTTTGCCACAAAACCACAATTGGGAAAGAAAGACAGGAAGTTTTTTGTTCCCTCCACACCACCTTGCCAGGGCAGGAAGGAGACACCAGTAGGAGCTGTGGGAGCAAGAAGTACTACAGTTGATGAAAGTCTTTTTGGTAGGTCAGATTGCATGAGCCTGAGTAATTTTTGGAAGCATCTGTAATTTTAATAATAATAATAATTTTAAAGTGCTAAACACACAACATCACACACTCATACACACACAAAACTGAATATGTTTACATTAGCAGTTGACATTTACTTTTACAAATTTCTTTAGCATTCATGAAGATAGCTTTTTACTTAGTAGATTCCAGTGGCTGAAGTTAATGTTTTGATCAGCAGTGCCCACCTCTGCAAAAAACTCAGTCCACACTCACAGGATCCATTGTTCCAGAGGAGTTGTCCATTCTTGTCATTAATTGGTATATAGAAATTTCCCAGCAGGTCATGCTCTCCTCCCTCTGTCTTCATCAATTCAAACTCAGCTTCATTCTTTGGTGTAAACATCTTGGCTTGAATTTCCCAACAGAAGGCCCTTAGGGCATCCCAGGACATAGGGCCAAGTTTTGTAAACAGTGCCCAGCGCCCTCCAACAGCTGTGAATCCTCCACTGGCATAGTCTGCAATGGGAGATTAAGGGAGGGTTCAAGGTGGGCATTTTAGCCACTGTAGATATAAAGAGCTAAGGGTGCTGAGATTACTGGAACTTAGTATAGTTTTCACAACACGTACAAATAAATTGAGCTTTGACAATTCAACTTTTTAATGTGGATGATGACCACAAGTCATGTGTGTGTTCCTTACTCACCATACTGGCACCTGGTGTCGTCGTCTGCAGGCAAGAACTTTTCTGCACACTGGCACACGCCAACACATGTGCTGTTATTCACGCCAACTACACACTCTATGGTGGAGGTGCAGGCTTCTCCAAGACTCACTGGTGGTGTTGGTGGTGGTAGAAGGTAGGAAGAAGGGAGGGAGGATAGTTACGGAATTAATAATGATGATAGTGGTAATAATTATATTAATTGTGATGGCAGTGGTGCTGGTAGTAGTAATATTAGTAGTAGTGATAATAATAATAATAATAATAATAATAATAATAATAATAATAATAATAATAATAATAATAATAATAGTAATTGTTTTTTATACGAATAGGAGATGAGCTGAAAACAAAAAAAATTGATTATATATATAGAAAAGCCTTTTACATTTCCATTTGACAAAGTGTACAGCATAATAGTGTACTAGTTTTTGTTGCATCTCAGTTCCTAAGTATGTACTTCATAATGACTCCTCAGTATTGTATAATGACACTTGCATGCAAAAATATCCAACTTTTACATAAAGATAATGTTAACTATTCATGACTCTTGGTGTCTCTTGTGTCGCTTGTCTGATTTTGTCAACATATATAATGTTTATGTCAGAACTATGTTTTATCTGCTGAAGGATGAAACATGTGTTGGTGCTCCCAGTTGTGATGTTGAATACTCAGTAGTTCATTGAAGATTTATTGACTTAGTAGATGGCTAAGACACTGGGAGTAGCACATCCATTATATGTTTAATCATATTTACAGCACACAAAGTAGGATCTCACAGATGGCTAAGACACTGGGAGTAGCACACTCATTATATGTTTAATCATATGTACAGCACACAAAGTAGGATCTCACTTCTAACATCTAGTCTAATGGATTCACATCTAACTCCACTATGGACTTTTAAGTCATAATTTTTCCATATGATTATGCATTCACAATTTTACATATATGTAATTTGCATCCAACAGTGTTTTCTGACATCTGTTATTAATTAGATGTATGACCTACTGTACACGTGAAGACAGAGAGCCACATCGTAGTCGTACAGTATTTACTATTTGAGTAAGTACATAGTCCAAACTTTATAAATCTCTCTCTCTCTCTCTCTCTCTCTCTCTCTCTCTCTCTCTCTCTCTCTCTCTCTCTCTCTCTCTCTCTCTCTCTCTCTCTCTCTCTCTCTCTCTCTCTCTCTCTCTCTCTCTCTCACACATCAGGCTGCGACTGAAGGGCAAGTCCAGCTGCATCATTAAGCCCAATGGACTGTGTGTGCTGGACCACAAGAGCAGTTCTTGCTCCCACCTGTCACAAGTCAAGAATGACTTCTCCAGACCAATCTTGAATCGCTAGATAGAGGTGGACTTCATGCCCAAGCTGAACAAGTTCATGAAGGACCGCAACACACCCATCACCAGGCTGCCACACATCAGATACAAGCAGTGTGAGTGTTGCCTCCCCTTCCTGTCTTCACTTATAGTGCTGCACCTCTGTCTTCATGCTCCTTTGTTTTATGACCACTAGTCTGTTATTGCTGTACAAAAATTCTTCATCTTTCAGTTTTTTTTTCCAAAGCCAGAGGTAATATTTTTCATGTTTATATTTTGCAGTGAATGTGTTTGAGCTCTTCACAAGAGTGCAACAGCTGGGAGCTTTGAGGGTGTAGGGGAGAAGTTATAGAAGCAGCTGTATGAAGAGGTTAGTGGCAGTGCTTCCTCCTCCCACCCTCCACAAAGTGCTCAATCTTATGCCAGTATGATGAAGTGTCACTATGAGAGGTATGTATATCACTTTAAATGTTCTCCTCCTGCTTTCTTGTGAATGGTCACACAAACTGCACTCTTTGCTGCACTAGTCTGTGAAACACTGAAAGGAAAGAGGCATCATGAGGTCTGCACATGAGACTTTCCATGCATATTGTGCTATGTGAAGTGTTACTTTACCATCAACCACTTAGGTTTATCATTTTTCTGCTTCTGTTACCATGGTTGAGTTGAACTTGGGGCTCTTGCTCACATCATCCTCTCTTTCTTAATACTATTTATACTCCACATTCCACACAGCCAGCCCAGGCAAAGTCAGTGTTCCTCAGGGTTCTGTCCTGTCACCCACTCTCTTCTTATTATTCATCAATGACCTTCTAAACCAAATTTTTTGTCCTATCCACTCCTACGCTGATGATACCACCCTGCACTTTTCTACATCTTTTCATAGACATCCAACCCTTCAAGAAGTAGACATTTCACGCAGGGAAGCCACAGAACACCTGACTTCTGATCTTTCTAAAATTTCTGATTGGGGCAGAGCAAACTTGGTATTGTTCATTGTCTCAAAAACTCTATTCCTCCATCTATCAACTCAACACAACCTTCCAGCAACTATCCCCTCTTCTTCAGTGACACTCAGCTGTACCCCTCTTCTACACTGAACATCCTCGGTCTGTCCTTTACTTATATCTGAACTGGAAACTTTACATCTCATCTTTAGCTAAAACAGCTTCTATGAAGTTAGGCATTCTGAGACCTCTCTGCCAGTTTTTCTCATCCCCCTAGCTGCCAACTCTGTACAAGGGCCTTATCCATCCATGTATGGAGTATGCTTCACATGTCTTGGGGGGTTACACTCATACCACTCTTCTAGACAGGTTGGAATGAAAAGCTTTTTGTCTCATCAACTCCTCTCCTCTAACTGACTGTCTTCACCCTCTCTCTCATCGTCGCAATGTTGCATATCTAGCTGTCTTCTACCGCTATTTTCATGCTAACTGCTCTTCTGATTTTGCTAACTGCATGCCTCCCCTCCTCCTGCAGCCTCGCTGCACAAGACTTTTTTCTTTCTCTCACCCCTATTCTGTCCACCTCTCTAATGCAAGAGTTAACTAATCATTCATCCCTTTCTCTGGTAAACTCTGGAACTCCCTGCCTGCTTCTGTATTTCCACCTTCCTATGACATGAATTCTTTCAAGAGGGAAGTTTCAAGACACTTATCCTTTAATTTTTTTACTACCACTTTGGACCCTTTTCTGGGACTGGCATCTCAGTGTGCTTTATTTTATTTATTTTTTTTTTTATTGGATTTTTGTTGCCCTTGACCAGTGTCCCTCCTACATAAAAAAAAAAAAAAAGTGCTGTTCACCAAGTGGTATCACACCATGCTTCTATGTACTGTGTTGTTTCTCTCTGAGCGTGGGCACAACAAAGCATTGTACCACAACTTGCAGTAAGTGTTGGTTACTTTTTTCCTAATATTTATATATATCTTCTAGAATGATTTGTAATACCTTTAGATTTCTGGTATTTATAACAGTGTATCCACCATTGGAAGTACATACATACAAATTTATCATCTGATTATTTGGTTAGTAGTTTGCCTCCTTTGTAAAAAATTAATTGCACTGTTCTTTTAATCATGTTTTTGTCAAAATCATGCAAAAAATATATATTTGGTTAGGCTGCAAATTCTTATGGGTGTTTTGGGAGTTTGTGTATCTGGCATTTGTCAGCTATTCTGGATTTGACAGCAGTATTGTATCAGTAACAGATGCAACAGACAACCACTTTACTTTCCTTCTGACTTCCCACACACATGCTGAAGTCAATGAAGTAAGAGTAATACATACAAGTAAAGTTAATTTCCTAAATGTTACAAGTATGTAGACATCAACACACACACACACACACACACACACACACACACACACACACATAGAAAAAAAGATATACAGAAACTGGAAAGGATACAGAGGATACTGACAAAGATGGTACCAAAATGGAAAGACTTCAGCTATGAAGAAAGACTTGAAGAGATTGTATTACCAACACTACAAGGGAGAAGAGAAAGAGGAGACCTTATAACAATGTACAAATTAGTAAACAATATAGAAAAAATAGACAGAAATGACTTGGTACCACAAATGGAGGAGGGAGAGAGACAGACAAGGGGGAATAGGAAGAAAATAAAGAAGAGTGGATGTTCAAGCAACATAAAGAAATACAGCTTCTGTATAGAATTATTGAAACCTGGAATGATTTGAAGGAAGAATGGATTATGGCAAACAGTGTACACATGTTCAAAGAGAAACTGGATAAATATGGTCATGGAGACAGGACAAGATGAGCTTTGGCTCGTGCCCTGTACAGTACAACTAGGTAAATACACACACACACACACACACACACACACACACACACACACACACACACACACACACACACACACACACACACACACACACACACACACACACACACACACGTACAAGCCCTGCAGGAGTCTCCCTCATCAATGGCTCCAGGGGTACAGACACACATGCCTTCTGTGACATTGAGGCAGACATTATATTGTGTCAAGGTGCACTGGGTGTCTACAGCACAGGCCTCCCCCTTTGCTGCTGCAGCTGGGGAAGAGAAGGTTTTAAAAGGTATGAGACAGTGGGGAACGTCTGCACCACAAGATTCTGCTAACTCATTAGGAAACATAAGTGATGTCTTATATTAGTTATGATATTAAATGTGCTCAGATTTAGATTCCTAGATTTAGATTTAAATTAGATTGCAAATTAACAAAACTTGACAGGAGGTAGGTTGTTCTTTAAGGACATGACACACCCATTGCACCAAATAGCTGGCTTGATGGATATGAAACAGGTTGTTGCTTTCATCATCATGAGGAGAAAGTGCATGAAATGAGGTTGTTCACTCACTGTACAAGCAGGTGTTGTTGTTGAAGTCAGGAGTGAGGCCATAGATGCACTGGCAGGTACCCTCAGAGCAAACAGTGTTGTTGACTGTTTCTTGACACTGCTCATTACTACTGCAGGACGCTCCAAGGTTAACTGTTGGATGGTGGCAGTAGGATTACTCATTCATAAGAACATATGAAAACAAGGGAAGCTGCAAGAAGCCATCATGCCTACACATGGCAGTTCCTATATGAAATATAACTACATATTTCTGCCTATCATCCTTATCCATTAATCTGTCTAATCTTCTTTTAAGTTTCCCTAATGATTCAGCAGTAACAGTTAGAGGCTGTCTTATGATAATGTGTTGGAACTTTTGTGAGACACTCCAGAGAAAGTCACAAGACAATCAAGAGTTCTTGGGAGACACAACAGTATTGTCTCTGCATTCTTTGTTGATTGGTTCTTGATTTTCTCATAGTCAAGTAATTGTCTCAGTTACCTAACACCAGTTTTGATATGTTTTAAATAATTTTGTTCTTTATGGGATGGGGACAAAGTGACTTCCAAAATTGAGGAGACCAGATTTTCATGAGACACTTGAGACATTCCAGAGGCACTGTCATGTGACTTTCTCAGAATAAATTGTTTTGGTGTGAACAAGAACCACACAGTTTCTCATGACTGTAGCCAAGTTCACAGAATAAGTTGGACTTTTCTGAGATAGTAGTGAGACAGACAAGACACAGTGTCATATGAAGTTTGCCCTGCTCCATGAAACTTTAGGATGGTCATGCTCTAGTCCTTATATGTCTTTGCAACTCCTCTTTCCTATCCTTACTTTGCATCTTCCTGTTGTGATATAATTTACTGTATCTCTCTCTCTCTCTCTCTCTCTCTCTCTCTCTCTCTCTCTCTCTCTCTCTCTCTCTCTCTCTCTCTCTCTCTCTCTCTCTCTCTCTCTCTCTCTCTCTCTCTCTCCAATGTTATTACATGTTGTACTGTCTCTGATATACCTTCCTGGCCTACTTGCCTTCACCACTGTCTCTGTCCCACCTTCTCTCATACCCACCCTCATGCTCCACCACTCACAGATTGTACAGCTCCCTCCATTGTCAGGAAAGGCTGGCAGCACACAATTACAGTTGCCACCCACACAGGCAGCATGTGATATTCCAGCACAAAGAGAGTCATCTCTGCAAGCCTCACCTAGCTGCCTGTAGGCTTTAGAGAAAAACATTGGATTTACAAGTTGTCAAGAAAGGGAGGGAGAGGTTAGCAAAAATTCCCTTGGAGAGTTGAATGGATTAAGGGAAGGAAGCTATTATGGGAAGTGGAGGAATAGGGATGAACATCAGCTTACCAGAATAGAGTCGCATCTCAGCATCACCAATGGTTTGAGTGACAGAAGAGTAGGTGGTGCAGTGGCTGGAGGTGGTGAGGGTGTAGTCGAGGCAGTCCATGGTGGTACAGATGGCACTGCACTCTATGCTTGTTTGTACCTGAGGAGATGTTAGACTGTCAGGGTGAAAGTTTAGGAGAAGAAGTATTGGTGAGTACAGATGGCACTGTAGTCTATATTCATCTGTACTTGAGGAGATGTTTGCCATAAAACCACAGCCTGCTTACACAAGTAGAGAGCAAGGCAGATGAAGAATGCTTATTTCATTAAAAAGCTAATACTCATCTGAATCTCATCATTACTTCTGTAATGATGAAAACAGTAAGAATGACAATGCTTAAATAAAGAGAAGAGTAAGAAGAAGCTTACCTTTTTGGACACCAACTGTATTCCTCCTTCCACCTGTGTCATGTCCTGTTTGGTGAACTTTCTGCTGGGAATGGTATTCACTGCTCCTGCCACCATCACCATCACACTCATCACCAACACCACCAGAACCATCTGAAACATTGAAGTGCATGTCAGTATATATATATATATATATATATATATATATATATATATATATATATATATATATATATATATATATATATATATATATATATATATATATATATATATATATATATATATATATATATATATATATATATATATATATATATATTCTACAACCCATTACTTTATGACTGTCTTTTGGTCATATGTAAAGTCTTACTGAAACTTTCTTGGCAATTGGGCATCCTTGCATCCCCTGTTATGCCATTCCTTCACCAAAATACTGACTGTCTTTTCACTGGTATCAGTTATAGTAGGGTACACAACAACGCAAAGTCATTATAATGTATAACTGCAATAACGCACTGAAAATTTGATAAGTATTTAATTGGAATAATGATCCTAAAACTGGCATAATGAACTTGTCACACATGCAAACACTGGAATTTTAATAAATATTTAATTGGAATAACAAACCAAAACTGGCAAGATGAACTTTCCATTTGTGTGAGCACTGAAATTTTAATGAAGATTCAATCAGAATAACAAACTAAAACTTGCAAGACTAATTTGCCAGCTATGCGAACTGCTGCTCACCTATCCGGCGCCTGTCCCTTCCTTCCTTTTTTCTCCCTTCTCTCATCTTGTCTCAAACTTCCCTCCCTGTCATCTCCTCTCCCTATTATCTGTCAGAGATAAGAGACTAGGGAGTGATACCTCACTGTCTCTCTCTCTCTCCCTCATTCATTATATGCTATTTTCAGTTCATCCTTTCTCACTCTTTCTCACTCGTATATGTAATTCCATTTTCATTCTCAACCAGTCTCATTCTATTTAGCAATCCTTAGGAATATTCTTACTTTCAGAGAGAGAGAGAGAGAGAGAGAGAGAGAGAGAGAGAGAGAGAGAGAGAGAGAGAGAGAGAGAGAGAGAGAGAGAGAGAGAGAGAGAGAGAGAAGTGAAATAGTTATCTGGAAAAGGCCAAAAGGAGAAAGAATAGGGAGAGAGAGAGAGAGAGAGAGAGAGAGAGAGAGAGAGAGAGAGAGAGAGAGAGAGAGAGAGAGAGAGAGAGAGAGAGAGAGAGAGAGAGAGAGCTCTGACTTATGGGGTTTACTGAAAGTATATACACATGACACCAACAGTAGGTAAATGTAACCTATACTTGTCAAAGCAGTGCGAAACTCAGGCTGATAATGCACGAAACCTGGGATGGCAAGAATTTGGGACTAGGCATGAAACTTGGAAGGGCACTGTATATATTTGCTGTGTTATCTCAAATGCAGAAGTGCAAATGTGCTTATTTTGATGGATGTATTTTTTTTATTGTGGAATTTCTATATTATTTTCTGGTTCCCTGGAGCCAATTAATTTTTTCCATAAGTTCTTCAATCACCATAATGCACCATAATGAATGCTACAATGGAATTAATGACGTTTGTTGTTGCATACCCTACTGTATAAAGCCTCTTTATTTGTTTCATCATTCTTATGCAGCTGCATTACTCAAACTATGTCATCATAGCTTGCATATTTCCCATTGCACACCAACACAGTAGAATGCTAAGTCTGAAACAAACACAGCCATTTTTATGAGTCAAAACAAGGAGTGGTCTGTGAAATACCCACTCCTGATCCTGATTTTTATATTGTCAAGCAACAGATTCATTTACTCTATCTGGCTGAAACATGCAAAGGACTAACCCAAGTCCCAGTATAAACATGTTCTCCCAGCCCACATTTCAGGCTGTAAAAGAGAGACCTTACCAATTTGTGGAATATGACACACGTTGATGTGAGTTACAGTCCTGTGGCACAGGCTGCTTCAGTGATAAGCAGTCCCATGCAGTAGGTACACCCTTCAGATTTGTGGCTCTTCCTGAGTTGCATTTGGCAAACTGCTGCCACTTGCAATGCCTTAAAGTTCATTAAGTGTGAAGTTTGTTTGATAGGCATGAAAGGTTTCTTGTATCCAATATTCATTATATTAAGATTCTTTATATTGAGAGATTGCTGGATATGGTACTTGCTACTTTCTTCATCACTGCATGACTTCTGGAATATGAAATTATAGGTACACACACAAGCATACACTGCATAGTGTAGTGGTTAGTATATTTACATTACTATCAAGGAGGCCAAGGTTTGAGTTCCAGGAGCAGCGAGCCAGATAGACAAGACTCTTAATGTAACCCAAGAGGTTATGACTTTGCTGACACACCACACATCACACTGGTGTGTGGTGTTAGTGATCTCAGTCCTACCCAAAGATCAGTCACTGTGAGCTCTGAGCTCTTTCTGTAGGGAAATGGCTGGCTTTGTCTCAACACCAGCAGATGATCATGGGCAAATAGACACACACACACACACACACACACACACACACACACACACACACACACACACACACACACACACACACACACACACACACACACACACACACACACACACACACACACACACACACACACACACACACACACAGCATTCTGCTTAGAAAGGAAGCTAGCTTGTTTCTATCATGGATAATATATATACAATTAGTACTCTAACTGCAAGTAGTAAAAATAATGGAAAATCAAGACAGGATACAAAAGACTGTGGTAAGGTGTTTCTCACCCAATCAATAACTTGGAGCATTACTTATTGGTGTATATGTAATGTACATTTATAATATGTACACTATACTGTTGAGCCCCACTTAGTACAGATTGACTGACTCAGAAATCTATGGTTGTTTGAATGGATAAAATGTTCAGCTATCTACACAGTGTGACTTATGATGGTTTAACTGGCAGTAATGCTTACTTATGATGGATTTACTTGGATGTAACCAGTTTATCTGAACCCAAACTCAGCTTATCAGAATATAGGCCCAGTTCATTGGAACATAAGTCTGTTTCAGTGAAATGTAATTGGATTGGAATGTTAATATTTTTTTTTTTAATACAAGTTATGGTAGGAGAGGCTTTGCTCAGCACAAAAACTTAATATGCACAGCAGACTCAAGAACCCATGTAACAGTAGTAATAGGCAAGGGAGCATCTCAATAACCCATATAACAGTAGTGATAGGCAAGGGAGCATCTCAATAACCCATATAACAGTAGTGATAGGCAAGGGAGCATCTCAATAACCCATATAACAGTAGTGATAGGCAAGGGAGCATCTCAATAACCCATATAACAGTAGTGATAGGCAAGGGAGTATCTCAATAACCCATATAACAGTAGTGATAGGCAAGGGAGCATCTCAATAACCCATATAACAGTAGTGATAGGCAAGGGAGCATCTCAATAACCCATATAACAGTAGTGATAGGCAAAGGAGCATCTCAATAACCCATATAACAGTAGTGACAAGCAAGGGAGCAGCTCAAGAACCCATGGAACAGTAGTAATGGGTGAGGGTCGACATAAAAGTTGTGGTAGATATGAAAATATAGAATGACATTAAACACAAAAGATTTGTAATCAAAGTGGCTCTAATACATTGACCATGGCTGAGGGTCTTGTTAGATACTCCTGGACTAACAGCCTACATGAACTGCTGGGATGTTTTGGAATATGTGGCAGGACTACTTTTTTATACAATAGAGGCTTTGGCTAAGGCAACAAAAAGGCCCATTGAGGTGCCAGTTCTCATGAAGAACAGCTAAATGAATTATCCAAAGTTGGAGGATAAGTGTCTCGAAACCTCATTCTTGAAAGAGTTCAAATC
>NC_087154.1:2745000-2785000 GCF_035594125.1 Scylla paramamosain | reverse complement strand
ATATATATATATATACTTAGTTATTGTTATTGTTAGGTAGTTGTGTGTGGTTGTTAAAAGCAGTCGACTACCAAACCACGACCCTCATTCAAAGCTTCGCCTCATTCAGTTGAAACACGCCGGGCTTCAATCCGAGTGAATATATGGCCCTGCGCTGGGCAGCTTATGCAGTCTCACCCTTATCTGACATCGAGGTCTCTTATCTCTCCCAAAGTTTTGTTAAAGGCGTGGTTTGGTACTCGACTAGCTTCTGGGTATCTGCTGCTGATTTCGGATTATTAGGCAAGTTCTGTCTATGTGTCATGTGTTCAGTGTTTGTTTCCGTAATTTATGTTGTGTGCACACGGGTGTAATCGGTGGAACGCGGGATTCATAACTTTGCTGTTTATCACCTGTTTAAGAATAAGTGTTTGAATAATAGTTAATTTATGAAGTACTTTGTTTCAAGCTTTCCCTTTTTAAGTCTGTAATGTATTTTCTATTGCGGGTTGACTCCTTGCCCTAGACTTCAGCTCCTGATCCATAGTCACTAAAGTAGGGAGGAACGTTGCAAAATTATAATATTCCACCTGATACTTAAAACAGGACAACTCGACAGACGATATGTATAAAATATTTCACCTGATACTTAAAACAGGATAACTCGACAGACGATGTACATAAAAGTATAAGGAAGTAAGGATAGTTATAAGAAGCCATCAAGTCCACACGTGGTAGTTCTTATATGAAACTTACCTACCTATCTCCACTATCTTCCCCATCTAATCCTCCTTGTCTAATCCTCATTTAAAGCTCCCTAATGGCTCATCACTAACAACCTGATTACCGAGTACTTTCCATTCATCTACCGCTATTTGAGAGCTAATTCTTTTACATCTCTTCCTTGAATCTAAATTTTTCAAGGTAGTACGTTATTTCTTGTTTTATCCTGATTATGTCCTAACGTGGCGCAGAGTATTTGTGTGAGTGAAATTGACTCAATTCAGTTCAGTATTATTTATTCACATAAAAATGTACAATACGAATAATATTTAAAAATTAAGAGAATTGAAAACAATAAAACTATGGAAACAAGTATTAAATCTAATCGGTGCATACGGTTTTTATCAGCATCTTGATCTCATGAGCTGCTCGCATAATGTAGTAGTATTCTCATAAAGCATAATTCAGATTGTTAGTGCAGTCACTATGGAGATTAGACAACCCTGTGGATGAGGATGATACATAGGTGGAGATAAGTAGGCATGTTTCATGCAGGGACTGCCACGTATAGGCCTGATGATTTCTTGCAATTTCCTTTATCTTCCTACATTCTTTAGTGTCTTGCCACTTGACTAACGCGTTCACTCTCGCTCACTCGCCTTCCTGATGATTTCTTGCAATTTCCTTTATCTTCCTACATTCTTTAGTGTCTTGCCACTTGACTAACGCGTTCACTCTCGCTCACTCGCCTTCATTTTCCACGTATTGGTAACCGAGCTAAACTACATTCTATATTATATTCGACCAAAATTCAGATTTAGACCAGAAAATAAACTGTATCGCAAAGCAACGCCAATGAAGGCGTTATTACATCACTTGTGATGTAGTAATGGACACACCCTGGCGCGGCTATACACGCACAGCCATCCAGCGCCACAGAACCTCATTCCCTTCCTAGCATTCGTAAAATTTCGGCACCTTATTTTGTTACAAAATAAAGGAAAACTATTAGATTTGCATCAGTGACAAGCTATGCAGCAGTGACAAGCTACACAATAAGGGCTGGAGTTTTTTTTTTTTTAGCTGCTGCTGCTATTATACAGGGAACTGTCGACACACTATAACGGTTGTAATAATAATTTATAGGAGTGATACAGTGACTCAGTCTTGCTTGTCATTCCGCTGCAAGTCAGACGGCCGTACACTGTTATCCGCACCCTTCTGCAACAATAGGACATCCCTCTGCCTATCGCAATAAATCATTGGCCGCTCTGTAATGCTGCTGCCGCCGCTGCCGCCACCACCCCACCAAACCTCGTGATACTGTGGACTGTGTGAAAATGTTAGCAATAGTAGTGGTAATAATAATAATAATAATAATAATAAATAATAATAATAATAATAATAATCAATATATAAATGGTTCAGAGTAAAAAAAAAAAATAATAAATAAAAAAAAAACTGCGATAAGAAGTCCGAAATATTGTTGAATTAAAGTGAGCTCATACTTACAGCAGCAGACCACACGCACACCACCCACTACGTTGGTCCGGCCTGCAGTCACCTCTCGCTATATTTTGCTGGCCGGTTTGGGAAAGAAAATCTGCCCACATTGATATGGTTGTGACAGTTGACATTGATATGGTTGTGACAGCTGTGGAAAGCTCGTCAGAATACACTTATGGTCATCATAATGCTGAAATCATGATGTTGAGAAGTTAATATTTTCCTTGTGTGTATTTGGAAAGTTAAGAAAAATGGTCATCCGGATTTTTAGCGGTTTAGCTTTTACATTTCTTAATCTTATAGAGTAACATCTAGCGTGTCCGTCGATGAATGAATTCTTTGGTTTTCATATTCCCCTCCCTACCATTTCGTCTTTTACTTATTCATATATAACATTGCCTGGTGATGAAAGGGAAGAAGTCGGCTGTGGGTTGGGTGGTGTGGTTGGTGGGATGGTCGCCGCCGCTGTTTGGTGTGGTGGCCGTGTTGGTGCTGATCACACTGGGCACTTGCCCGATTTGCCGCGCTGTCAGACACGATACGCAGCTGTTCCTGTTTAATGAGGTGCTGACTGACAAGACGGTGGACATTTGGAAGACGATCAAGGAATTGGTTCTGTACTTGTCCCGAGGCGTTTACAACATTCAGCAAGTAGGCGCAACGCGACTATGGACTTCCCGAAATGAATACTTCAAGACCTGCGTCTGCTGGCCGTCCACGAATCCTCTGCCTCCACCTTACTCTGACTGTCTCTCCATGGCCACGCTGGACTTCCCCGCACACCCGTGTTCTCCTTACCACCCAGCTACAAACGGCTGGGTGAAGCGGCCCATGGAAGGTCTCCATCACTTCTCTGGTAAACAGAAAGATTACAGATATAGCGGATTTTACACTGACCTGAATTTGGATCAAGATGCGAGCCTTGTCACGCTGAACCAATACCAAGAGCATGACTGGCTTGACTGGAACACGGATGCCATTGTGGTGGAGGCAGTGTTGTACGACTCCGCGGCTTCCTGCATCATTTACGTCCAGGTGGGCTTTGAGCGCGACCCCTTCCGTATGTGGAGGTCAACCGTGTGGGCCTGGGCAGTGTGCGAGATGTGCTGGAAAGAAAAAGAGTGGATCCATTCTCTCCTTAAAGTAGCGATGGTGCTACATATTGTGCCGCTGCTGTTGGATGTCCCATGGAGTCGCCTTAAGAACTTCTCCTTCAGGAGCCGCGCTGCCTTTTGGCCCAGCAAGACGCTGCTCTTAAATTTGGTTGTGGTGGTTTTGTACTGGGCTGTGGTGGGGATCGAGCACACAGTACACCACCGTATGGCGCTAGTGTGGCAAGTGCCTCGCGTTGGCAAGTCCGTATTTCCCTCTGCTATAGCCACTGGAATCACGTATCTCGTGGACAACTT
The DNA here is from genome assembly GCF_035594125.1 of Scylla paramamosain. Classification (NCBI taxonomy): domain Eukaryota; kingdom Metazoa; phylum Arthropoda; class Malacostraca; order Decapoda; family Portunidae; genus Scylla; species Scylla paramamosain. The sequence continues at coordinate 2,781,383 of NC_087154.1, read as the reverse complement.
TACCTTCCTGCTCGTGATCCTGGCCATGCTGCAGGCCGCTCAGGTGTGCGCGCGAACTTTGTCTGAGCTGGGTCCTGCTGTGGTGCGGCTGGTTTGCTTGCTGGCCATATTTGCCGTCATTGCTGTCCCCTTCAGCGTGACCATGCACCAGCTCGGGGTGAGCGTGCCCCACTTCAGCACAGTAGAGGACTCCATGCTGGCCGTGACAGTCGCCTTTCTTGGGGAAATTGAAGTGACGGATTTGCTTGCCGCCACGCAGGTCACTGGCCTGGTGATGTACGTGCTGCTGTTCACTGTGTTCAAGCTGCTGCTATTCCCCTTCGTGGCCCTTGTGCTCACCGACTCTCCAGACCAAGATTTTGCTCCAGAGCCTCGTGCCAGAAATAAACGCTCACCACCTGAACGCCGGGATTTCGGCGATAGCCTTGCTGCGCTGTTGTCCGCAAGTCCGCCGTGCCGATCGTCTGTCTGCTATTTGAACTATCATCATTAGTGTCACTTTTCAAAGTAATTTGATGCTAGCAGTAATTATTGTTACAAGAAAACTGTTACACATTGGAAATGAACAAAACTGCGTCAACATTAAAAGAACAAAAGAGAACGGTTGTGACGTTGCCGTTTTTAAAGGTATAAAATTTCCTTGTCAAAAACCACATAAAGGTCCTACTTGGCTCGCGATTCATTACTTGCATGGCCTTGCTATTCGTGCATCGGCAGTTCTTCCCGGCGAACTGCCTCTGTGGTCTCCCTCCCTTGCTCGCCTGGCTCTCACATCCATGAGCCTGGCTCACACATCCATGAATATGTTGTATTTTTGTAATCTCCTTTATACTTGACACTTAGATATTCTCTCTCTCTCTCTCTCTCTGTGTGTGTGTGTGTGTGTGTGTGTGTGTGTGTGTGTTCCTTTATTATCATCGTCATTGTTACTATGTATTACCATTATTCTCCTTCTGTTGCAGCCTGGATGAGTGGCACGCTGAGAATGGAGAGAGGAAGCCGCACGGTACCTGTGCAAGTTACACCACGGGTCACCACCACTTTCAGGGCAGCCGAGCTTCGTGGCTACGAGAGAGATGAGGCTTTTGTTAAGGGGGCTTGCACTCTACAGTATCTTTCCATTCAACATAAGGGTAGAGTGAAAAATCCTTTTTTTTTGCTCACACACACACACACACACACACACACACACACACACAGAGAGAGAGAGAGAGAGAGAGAGAGAGAGAGAGAGAGAGAGAGAGAGAGAGAGAGAGAGAGAGAGAGAGAAACTACATTATTATGAATATAAAAATTACTCAGTCTATCAGCTGACATCCCCACCAGAGAGGTTGCCTAATATAAAAATTATACAATAATATATGTACATGTAAAATATAGTAATGATAATTTTTAAAAGTATCAACACTTGGAAGCTGAGTCAGCCACTGCTTCCACTATCACCTGCTACTCATCATATTAACTTGCATATATTCTTTGGAGAGAATTGCATCTTCCTCAGCATCTTTCATTTTAATGTTTCCCTGAATCTAACCTTGCCTTCACATTTACAATTCATTGTTCCCTGCCTAAATGCACACTTTGAGTCCATATATGTTCATTCATCTCATACTGCTTGCTGCTCTGTCTTCCTCCTCTTGCAGTCACTCTTGAGCCACTTTTCAACAAGGAAGCTCAGGCAAACTACCTTTTTTCCCTCAGGTCCCATTTACAGCATCTCAGTCAAAGACCACAAGAAGCTATGGGAAGCTGATAAAAGCCATAAAGCCTACTCACATTCCAAAAATTACAATTGCATGTCTATCTGTGACACCTCACCTGGTTTACACAGGTGAATTATTTATTGTCCACAGTCCCTCTGAATCCCCCTTTGTTACTCTGTCCATTAACATCTTTATTTTTAGTTTGTCCTGTCACTTTCTTATCTCTTCTTACTTTTCCTTTTATTTCCATGATCTTCCTCTCTTTCAGTCTTCATAGGTCACACCAGTGCCTTCTAAATATTGCACTGAAATAGTGTTCCTTATGTACTGGCAGAAAAAGGTCACACCAGTGCCTTCTAAATATTGCACTGAAAGTGTTCCTTATGTACTGGCAGAAAATCTTGACTATCATCTATTATCATATTACTTTATTTTTCAATGCCTACTTTATTTTTCAATGCCTTACTTGTTGGCAAAAATTACTTGACTTGATGCTATCACCTTTTTTTAATGGCATTCAATTCCATTCATCTATTTGTAAATATTTGACATCAGATGGGATTAATTGAAATCCAAGAGCTGTATGAAGTGATATATTTTTTGGATGTATTTTCAAGATAAAAAAGTTTATGGAGCTAATTAACATTGTCTTGGGTTATCTCTAAGGAGTCTATCTGACGTGAATGTGTGTAAGATGTGTACAGTATTTCTTAACTTGTCAGATAATGTGAATGTGTGTAAGATGTACAGTAGTTGTACAGTAGTTCCCAAAACTATCTTTAAAAAAATTAGAGGTCTACATTCTGACACAATGGATATTTGACATTGTGATTGTGGTGATAGCAGTAAGGATGGATAGTTGCTGTATATTATCACCTGGTAAGTTGAGCAGCATATCAGCATCATATCAAGCCACACTTACCAACGCAATACATGATCAGGCAGTATGTTTCATATTGTGCATTATGACAGTTTGCACCACACTTTAAAGATAATTTTGGAAGCTAATGTAAAACTACCTGTTAAAGGAAATAAACTTGAATTGTGTCCTGTATCAAGGTGCATGCATGGAGAAGCACACCTGGAGACATCTGTTGTGGGTATCAGTTTGGAGGGGTCTCTGGGGCTTAAAGCATTGAAGGAGGATTGGGTAGACTTGATATGTGACAGGACTTGTAAATTTTACCAGGTTAACAAAAAAGGAACACCTGGATGTATCTTTATTTTATGGTTTTGCTCTATGCTGCTCCATAATGATATGTAGGAAAAGGATGCTCACTCCAAGAAAGAAATTGAGGATGGTGAAAACCAGTGCTACTTCCTGGGAACCTGTTGAGGACAAACAGAATCTTAGTTCTCTCTCTCTCCTCTCTCCTCTCTCTCTCTCTCTCTCTCTCTCTCTCTCTCTCTCTCTCTCTCTCTCTCTCTCTCTCTCTCTCTCTCTCTCTCTCTCTTCTACTCTAATCCATCCTCCAAACCATCATTTTGTAGAAGCACCAGTGGCAAGTTGACTTCACACACATCTGGAGACATCACATTCCTAATAATACTCCCATCCTTACAAAATGATGCTGGATAAGTGAGAAAGATAAAGGAATATGGTAACAGAAGGGGAAAGTGAATTCATTCATGAGGGACTGTGATGAGCTGTGGGCAAATGAATCATGTGAGGTTGGATAATTTTCATGAAAGATTTCCTTAAAAGCTGCAGCTGAACTGGTTTACTTACCTTCAATGAAATACAGCAAGCCTGTGATCCATGTAAGGCAGAGCAGAACAAAGACAGAGAAGGAACTACAGAGGCTTGGGTTGGGAGTCTTGGTTGTCTTCATGCTGTCATCACACCAGGATGCCTGTGCTCCCATCACCAAGGCAGCCACATTAACCTTAGAACAATAGTTATTGTTTTATCACCATAGGCAGGTGGAATCTGTACATGCATATGATATGAAGCTGCCTCATCATCCATTTGTCTGTGGTTCAAAATATGTGTAATGGAAAACTTATTTAGAGGAAAGTGAAAACTTTGAAGTGGATAAACATGGCATACAAATATAAAGTTTGACAAAGTGTTGTGTATGAGTGCCTCACTTTTATGCTAAAATTATAGGACTGTTTTTATCCACATCTCTCTGTACCAGGTCAACATTCCCTATAAAGGAGATAAGGTATGAAAAATAAAATATCTGCAAGTGCTAAATAAAATTATATGGATCTTCTGGCTTTCATTGCCTTCATAAATTATTTGTAACCATCACCATCACTTGATGTCCCCAACTCACAAATCTAAATCAACTTGATATCTTACTCTGAATGCAATTTCCAAGATGCTTCTCTCTCTGCAATTGCAAGATGTTTCTCTAAAAAAAAATAATGGCTGTCTCCTCCCATAAAGTGTCTATTGAGCACAGTATACATGATGGATTTGATTGTATTTGCAAATGGAAAAATTCCAGAACCAAAGAAAATGTGGTGCATTGTAATTTGTGGCTCTCTACTTGTATTTTGTAAGGTATATTTAATATGCATACTATAGGTATAAATAATTGTTCCATTTAAAAAAAATTTTCACTTGGGAATAATAGTACGCAATGATGCATTTTATTTTACTTTTATATAAAAATTATTTAATGCATATTTATTATGATTAGGGAGTTTATATATATAAAGATTATTTAATGCATATTTATTATGATTAGGGACTGACTTGAGTGTATGGTGAAACCTAAATTACATAGCTGTTTAAAAAAAACTGGCTCTGTTCCTTTGTAAAACAAGAAATACAACAGACTAAGTAAAAACTGCTATGTACTGTTTGTATCTGTAAACTGCTATGTACTGTTTGTATCTGAAGATATCTTTGGTCTCCAGAGAGAGAAAACTCACACAAACAAACTTACAAAAACAAACAAACTTACAAAAACAATGACACCGAGCGGAGAGGCAACTGTCCATCCAAAACTGCGAGGAGCCAGTTGACACCTGCAAAAAGGATTTCTGTGAATGAAAAAATTCTCTCCACTACACAGTAACCAACCCCCCCAACAAAGATTTTAATTTTTTGCAGCTCTAGCCCAGACCAACCAAGGCACTGACCACAACCTGTCTTGGAACTCTGATTGTCTTGGAACTCTGATAATAATGATGATGACAGCAAAAACCCTCCTCCAAATATATTATTATTAATTCGCTTCAATTTTTAGATAAAGAGTCCACAATGAAAGGATGTGAGAATGCTACTTACTTAATGTGTGTGTGTGTGTGTGTGTGTTGCTGCCTTGTCAAGGATACCTGAATTTGCAGAGACGTCAGTCTGGTGGTACCAATACAGACACGCAAACCATTTATGATACTGTACACATCCTAAGGGTTGCAAAGCCTTTTTCACCTCCTCCTCCTCCCATGTTTACAAGCAAGCTCTCATCCAACCAAACCATGGCAGTTACTCTCATTCACTCTCATTCATTCAGTTAGCATTACATGCTAACAAAAACAAATAGAGATAAAAGAGTGATTAAATTTTCTTCTCATTCCATCAGCATTCTATACAGAAAAGTAAAGTATAAGTACCCAATATGAGCAGACTATAGCATCTGGCTTGAAAGTAACAGACAACAGGGGTTACACTTACACTGGGAAGGTGTGGTGAGCTAGAGACAAGGACAAGGCCTGGATGGTGACAACATACACAAGAGGCACAAGGTAGCCCACACTAAGGCAGCACCACACCACCCATGGACCCACTTCCACACTCTGCCACAGAAGAACATATGCTACCAATACTGGTAAATCATATGGTGAAAGCTAAAGATAACTATTGTAGAGAGAGATACACCATTTGTTCAGCACTGTAAACCAGGTAATTGATCAGGTTCTTATTAACTTTTATGGAGGTAAATTTACTGTTCAAATGCAGTGAACAGCTAAAGTGGCATTAGTGTTGCATTTACAGATCAGCTAGACCACTTTAAAAATCCATAGTATCTAAGAACAATCTGGTTGACTTAAGATCTTAAAGTTAGGAAAGCCAATAAATACTGTACCTACAATTAAATAATACAGTACTCATGCATATGCACTGTCATGAAACTTATAGAACTTATAGAACAAATTGAATAGCTGATATCAGATGGATTTGGAATTTGCAAATCTGCAAATTCACAAACCACAGTAATTTCCAGGAACTTAATCCCTGTGATTAGGGAGCAATTACTGTATGTCAAAAGTGATAACTGATAAAACATACAAGTTTGTGTTGCTAGACATTAACTTAAAGAACAGCTTGTTTAAGAATAAATCATTACCTTAATGGTGGTGACATAGGTGTAGAGAGCCTCCATGGCACTCCAGACGAAGGTGGTGAGTGTGACATAATGAAAGACAATGACCACTGCAGCACATGGCCCAGGCTTCCCTGAGGCGCCAAGACTCCCCAGCACCACCAGCTCTGTGGCCACAAGGCAGAGGCAGAAGTTGGCCTTTATCAGTTTGCAGGCTTTCCCTCGCATGTCCTTCAGAGCCAGAAGACAAAACACACACACTGCTAAGATGGCCACTGACACCACACAGCTGACCACCATCACACACTTCATCACATAGAACATCACCTGCAATGACATCAAACAGAAGTACTCAAACAGATTTTGTAAACCTTCCAACACAATGATTTGCATAATGAATGTGTGTGTGTGTGTGTGTGTGTGTGTGTGTGTGTGTATGTGTGTGTGTTATTTAGCCAATTATGACAAAGGAATAGAAAATTATGCTCATGCTGTCTTGCTTCCTTGGACATTAATATTAAGCTTCATTTAAAATCCTCTAATATATTCCTAATGTAAAATATTTTTCCATTCAAACTGTTGTTACTTCTGTGAGGAAAACTACTGCATTTTTTTTACAATTTCCAATAATTACTGCTTCATGTACTGGCTTTCCATTTATGTACAGTTCAGTCATAGGTTGAGGCAGACAGGTAGATGGCTTAGCAAGGAGAGAAACAAAGACAGGCATTCAGATGTAAAATAATGATGTAGTTTCAAAGTTTAAGTATGATCACTCAATAAAGTAAAAAATAAGCAGAGTATTTTCCTCACCCCAAGATTCTCCCGCCGACCTTCAATGTCCATCATGACAGCCATGTTTGCCAGATGGTTGCAGTGGCAGAGGGTGCGGGTAGGAGAAGTGAGCACCAAGTGACAGCCATCAGTGGCCCAAGAGGAGCTGTGTTCATCCCACCAGACACAATGTGATCTCCCCAGCAGGAAGTAGTGTCCACTGTACACGTGCTGCAGCTCCACTGCCACCACCTCCCCGAGGGCTGGCCATCCAGAGTTTGGGTTGAGATACAATGTCCCTTTTAGTGGAACAGTAAGCTAACAAGCTAAACTGAATGACACCACAGCTCAATCTCTAAATTGATAATTTTTCTAATTTTCATTTACTTGAATTGTGGTCAGAATGTGGTCTGCTCATTTTTTCCTGCTCATTTTTTCCTGTCATTTTATGATGCATCAGGATTTAGAGATCATATACCTGAAGAAAAATACTTTAACTTTTATTAATATTGGGTGTCATGCAAATCGTAACATGCATGCTTTCAGACTGATACACCCATTTCACTAAAACAGGACACACTTACGGGCATGCCAGATGATGGAGCCTCCCAAACGAGCACCAAGTATGGCACTGTTGATTTGTCTGGGAGCAGGCAAGTCAGTCGCCACCTCAACTCTCTCTGGGTCACTCAAAGCCAAACAAAGAATACATTCACTCCAAACCAAAACTTTCTCTTCAAACAATAAACAAAGCTAGGACCTTGACTTGCTGAAAAATTTATTAGCTAAAAGGAAAAATATCACTTAAAGAAGAGTGTTGTGCTTCCATTCAGATGTTTACAGTGTGGATGCTAAGTCTAGGTAGAATCATCCCCATCCAACCATGAACCTGTAATTCTGATGGTGTTTATACTAGTTATACATTCCAGTACATAATATAAAGATATGGCAATTAACTGTAGGATAAATAATCAAATAATTGAAAAGTAACTATGGATTCAAAGTTATAGTGCAAAATCCACTGTGTTCTGTGGGAAGAAGCAAGCTTTGTGGAGGCACATGTCACAATTAGGTGAGGGGGGCCATTCTGCCATGGCTCACTGTTCAGACCATGAACCTGTAATTCTGATGATGTTTATACTAGTTATACATTCCAGTACATAATTAATAGTGATACCAGGTATTTTCTAATAGCACTAAATTAAAATTTCAGAGAGAGAGAGAGAGAGAGAGAGAGAGAGAGAGAGAGAGAGAGAGAGAGAGAGAGAGAGAGAGAGAGAGAGAGAGAGAGAGAGAGAGAGAGAGAGAGAGAGAGAGAGAGAGAGAGAGAGCATAAGCTTACCACGGCAGGGAGTTGAAGAAACAATGAAGATTGCTGTAGGACACAAAGATAACCTTGACTGTGTTGAGGTGTTTGATGTAGTCTTGATAAAAATGGAGTGGCAAAGTGAGGGATGTCTGGTTGTGCTGGTGGTGGGAGAAGGTTCTGTGGCTCAATGGACTGAAGTATGCTGGAGGCTGTTGCACCATTTTTGTGTCTGACGAAAAAACATGTTATGATTAGATTAACCTATCTCTGTCAATTAAAGCATTGCCTTTGGACTTCTGCTTATATCAGACTAGGTCAGGCCTCAATTATTTTAATATACTGAGCTTAAACTAGTGTGTGTGTGTGTGTGTGTGTGTGTGTGTGTGTGTGTGTGTGTGTGTGTGTGTGTGTGTGTGTGTGTGTGTGTGTGTGTGTCATTTTTGTTTATCAATCTGTTTGTTTATTTCCATACAAGAAAACTGGAAGAACTCACAAAGTGTGTCTTGAGAAATGTGTTGTAATGGTGTTTTTTTGACAGGTGGCTAGAGTGAGAGCAGCTGTGGCCACTGAAGTTTGGATGTGAGAGGCAGTGGTAGCAATATAGTGGTGGGGGCAGCCCCCACCATGCCACACTCCTCAATAGCATCTTGTCCACCACATCCAATAAATTGTGCAAGTAATCCTAAAAACATAATATGCAATCATTAATTATACACCTACAACAGAAAAACCAGATCAAACATAACATGCAGATAACTCTGAACATTACACAAATACACATTCAACTCTTAAAAAAGTTGCTCTTTCTCAGTGGCAGCTCACTCCCTCTGGAAGTGTCACCCATCAGAGTGGCTGCTGCTAGTATACCTCCATGTCTCCCTATCACAACTCCCTCCTTGTCTATCCAGGTGATGCTCTATTAGCATCTTTTTTAAATATCTACTCCCTTACCTTATCCTACAAGCTTAAGACTGGCCTTCCTCTCCTATTAGGATCTAGTATCTAACAATCTTCTATTACAAACTTCCCACTCATCCTTGCACTGCAGCCAAGCCACCACAGTTTATTTCTCTTCCTTAATCCTAACAGTCCACACTTCACTCTGTACTACCACAACCCAGTTGCAGGAACATCTCATCATGTGACTGTTGGAGCAATGATGTCTCAAGACTCTATGGTTCAGGTTCAAGGGCAGTGTCATAACCCCTGTACATCTCACTGACAAGATCACTGAGCAGATTCACATACAAATAAAAATTTTCACCTGCCATGGATACTTGAGAGGCTTGATATGCACTGAAATTCAGAATTAACACAGCTAATAAGCTAAAGAAAGGTGAATAATGGTTGACAACAACTGTGTCACCCCAGGGTTGTGTGTGGCTGGCTCACTTCCCATTACCATACTTCTGTCAGTGCTTTAATGTGGAAAAAGCTTCATGCATTTTCTTCTCTCTCTGATGTGCACAAATATAGTACACTTCACACTGCATTCATAAATTCTTATGCTACTGCATGGAGATGATTTACATTATACCATAAAATATTGATTAATACTGTGAGATGCAATAACACAAAAAAATCAAAAAATACAGCTAAAATTTCAAGATACCAAACTACATACATGCCTTATCATACTGAAGACAGCACTTTTATGTACGGTAATTACCTGAGCCTCCCTGATGGTGTTCAGTTGAATGAGAGAACACTGTGCATCTTTTGCATGTTTTTCTGAGAGGATTTTCAGTACAAAGGACAAGGTGAGAAGATCCCCTGGAGCAAGAAGGAATGACTGCACACTACTGGCCATGTCCTTCATGGCCTCACCAGCCGACACATTTCCAGTCCTGACGACCTCCTGCCAGCCGCTGAACGACACAGCTCGACACCAGCTGTAATGAGGTGAATTCAGGAATTTGGAGGCTTAAATTTACTTAAATTTTTAGTTTATAAGACTCAGATCACACCAAAGTGACATCCTAGCACTATTACCTAAGGTCTGCTGTTCTCTCCCAGGCACCATCACGGCCACACAACCAAGAGGCTGAGCCATTGGTGCCTGGTGGGCAGGGTACATCAACACTCCCTCCTGCCACTGTTGTTGGTAGCCACCACTGCCAAGGTGAAGGGTTGCCAGGATATTTCTTCTCACCTGCCAGGCAATTCTTACCTGAAAGAGACAACTGTTGTGAATACCTTCAATACCATTATACAAGAAAAATAAATAACTTGATTTGATCTGACATTGGATTTGAAATTCTGTCAACTGGATCATCATTGGTCCAACTTATCTGAATGAATAATGGGAGATGGAGATGAGGTTGGAGCCCTTGTAAAAGAGAGAGAGAGAGAGAGAGAGAGAGAGAGAGAGAGAGAGAGAGAGAGAGAGAGAGAGAGAGAGAGAGAGAGAGAGAGAGAGAGAGAGAGAGAGAGAGAGAGAGAGAGAGAGAGAGAGAGAGAGAGAGAGAGAGAGAGAGAGAGAGAGAGAGAGAGAGAATCTGTGGAAATAATGGTAATTATGGCATATTGTCTACTCCTTTGTAATGAAAATAGTGCATAATTTTTCTGGATATAAACAGCTGAACTCCTCACCTTCCATCCTGGTGGTACCTCTCAGAGCTGGCGGCTGCCATATGACTGGGTGGCGGCATGGACGTTGTAAATGTTCTGAGGACCAATTAAGTAAAAAATGTAATGAGCATACTGTAGTGATGGACTATGATCTTCTGTTAATACGATAAACAAAAATGTCCTAATATTACTTGGCAGGTGATGATGAAGGTTAGTCTTAGCAACATTATGAGGGTTGCTTTGTGATCAGGAGAGATTTGGCTTCACTTCTGAACAGCTACTCATCCCTGCCAGGTGTGTAGTTTCAGGTATTAATAAGTTAGACAATGAGATAAAAGAAAGAACACATCCAATATTTAACAACCCACCAAAAAATACTTGGGCATGTGCTGACATGTGTGTAGAGCATATTTGAGAAATGAGATTATCAATGTACTCGTAGTATGTATGTTTGTATGCATATGAAATCATTCTTAAAGACACAGCAACTTCATGTGCCAGAATCAACACATCTGAGGACTGCCAGTACCGTCTAAACAATACTGAGGTGAAATCTGATCACTATGAATACCTTCCACTACATTTTGTAACTCGTTGATTTTCAGCAAATGGTGAAAACAGAATAAATGAACAATGACAAGTCTCTACAAACTATAATTTGCCTAAATATGCCAAATGTGTTTAATGTTTGTTACAACAAAAAACAAAAACTTACCAAAAAGCACATCATGAATCTTTGTCAGATTCTTCTCCTTTATATACTGCATGACATTCTGACCTATAAAATAACAATAATAATAAAAGCAATAATGATAATAACAGCATAATACTGTTATGAAGTTTTCATGCAAATATATTTACATATTTAAATAAAAGGTTCCTGTTCTTTCAGGGAACTGTAAACTTGAGAGTATAGAATTCCAAAATCTTAAATTATGAGCAAGTTGACATAACACTTTGGTAGAAAGTAAAAAAAAATACCACATAGTTCACTGAGGTTTAAAAATCCTGCTATCATTCTTCACCACTCCCCATACAGTGCCCCTTTTGATCTCTTAAGTCAGTCTCCTCATGCAATACTTATCACATAATCCCCAATCTCTCTTCTCTTTGTCTCCAGGAAGGGCTTGAGAGACACCATAAAGCTGACTTGTCAACATCACAATGACTGCAGACTGAAGACTTGTTGGTGAAGCCTTCCCTTACCTCACCGCTCATTACTATACCTTCATACCAATTTTGCCATGGGAGAAGTGAAAACTAGTACCATGCTGGGCAACAATTCCTAGGTATAGCACCCAGCTTTATCTTATGTAGTGATTTCAAGTCCAATAAAGTCCTCTAATCCACCACTAATGTCTTGAGGTGCCAACTACACAATTATCTCATCTCCACAGCATGCCAACAAGTTCCACTGTCGACAGTCTGGAACCACCTTGGTCCCACTGCTACCCACATAAACCTGCACATTCCCAGAGTTACAAACATAACACCCTTCTCCTCATAAGCATCAACTACATCAAAGATACAACCCAACTACACAACCAAACCGATGGAGACATTGAATAGAGGTAGGCAACCTACCTTGCTTATCTAATATTCTCAAGTCAGGGCAGAAAATGAGCAGTTCCTTAGTGACCTCAGCAACATTCTGGATGGCAGCCAGCATCACTGGTGTACTGCCTGCATCAGGGGACACATGGAATTAGCTAATGACAATATTTAGTGCAAACAATCAAATTTAACATAAAACTAACTAATGACAACAATATTTAGTGCAAAACAAATACAACAAAATAGTTTTTCTTACACATGCACACTTTAGATCTAGAAAATGAGTACCAAACAACCATTTACAAAGGCTTTATTCAGCAATGAGAGATAATGAGTGACTGTGTACATTGTACAAGAGGCTGATTACACTACAATGATGTAACAGTTCTAAACACATTCCTCTACAATAGCCCAGTTTAAGCAGGTTATAAGCACAATGCATATTACCGTCATCATTGGTCTGCTTACAATTATAAACCCCACCATACTCACCATGCACCACCTTGCCTCATGTTTACTGTGGGTGTGCCAGGCATACTGACATTGATCAGCAATGGGCGATTTGAAATTAATGTTCCATTCCATTACTCAGTTACCAACTTGCAACAAACTGACACAGTTCTAACAACTTAATATAGACAGTTATTTAGCCTCCAAACATCCACTTGTGATGCATGGTTTCTACCTCATCAATAGCATCCTGATGGCATTCCAAGCTCTCAACACCTACCTTAAGCCTTACTAATTCTTCTCAAACAATTACACCATAAAGAATGGTAATCCATCATTAAGCTTATCAGCAGTGTGGGATGTGTGGCAAACCCTCACATCATTAAACCAAGACAATTCTGACTTCTGAATTACCCTACTCACCCTTCAAGTTCTTGCTAATCAACATTTTTTCTTTGCTAAAAAGAAAATCAGTCATTCACACCAACTACATTTTCCCACTTCCAACAAAGCACAAGAAAAATAGGATTGCTTTCACCTTGACTCGTTTCTAAATTAAGTCCCTTTTATTTATGAGTCACCAAACACTTTCTATAACAGATATAATTGGAAGGTGGAAGGCAGTGTAAGTCTCACCTCTGTCATCCTGGACATCTACCTCTGCACCTCGCTGTAGAAGGACTGCCACCACACGCACCATGCCTCTCCATACTGCCAGATGCAGTGGTGTCTGACCTTTCAAAGCAGGAGAAAGTTCATTTGTAATGTTTGAGCAACAGTGCAAATGAAGATATGTTTAGTTACCAAAGGCACATCTTTGTATTGTGTGGTTGGAGACTTTCTGTACAAAATTCCTTACAGTTGAGATTCTTTTAATTGTTAAAACAGTTTGTGGTTTACCAGTGAGTGCAAGGGACACACAATTGGCAATCGACATTCATGTGGGCTGTAGACTGTATTTTTCATTTGTCAATTATAATTTTGCAAGTATACTTTGAAAAGTACAACAAGCTTTAAAATATTTAAAACATGTTAGGTTTTAAAGTTTTTATGAAATATGAAGGGAAACAAATTTTTGTCCTTGATATACCACTCGTGTTTTCACTGCTACCTTTTCATTTTGTGAAGAAGAAAAATAGCATCAAGCAAAACTTGAGAGATTATCTGTGTAATGGCATGTCAGGACACAAGCACAAGCCATAGCAGGACTGGCCATGAGCTACTTTTTATTTCAGTCAGTTATGGCTTGTCCTTGCCTATCTGATGTGGGTTCAAATAGATAAATTGTCATGACATCTGGTCTTAAGTAAAACATCTTACCATGCACATCTCTGAGGTCAATATTGGCACCTGCATCCAGCAGCAGCAGCACTACTGCCTGATGGCCGCTGTAGGCTGCCAGGTGCAGCGGTGACCGCTCTGTTCACCAGGAACAGAGTCAAATTTCAATGCTTTCTCTTTGTAATGTTGGAAAATGTGGAATCTAAACCATTCATCTAACTTTTTTCAATTATACCAATGTCAGTGAAATTTCACAAAAGTAGTGCTGGTCACAGTGTGAATATTTTTCCTGCAAAGACAGTGAGTGGCATTACCCTGAAGAGGGTCACGAGTGTTAGGATCTGCCTGGTGACTCAACAGCAGCTGCACTAACTCATACTGCCCTGTATTAGCTGCATTGTGCAAGGGAGTCCAACCTGTAATGCAATCATACCGTAAGCAACTCACCAAGAAATCTCAACCTTGTAGCTCTGACAACTAATCCATGCACATAGCTGGGCCATGTTAGTGTGCAGAACTTATATGGTTGTGGGATTCACTCAAGATCTCTCATGCATAATTCCAGTTTGAAGCAAACTTTTCACCTTTGTCACATTTGATGCTGAAGTCTGAAGTAAATTCTTTGCTAGCTATTTTAATATTTTGGTGGTGGCTGGTCTCTTCTAGAAGACAGGACTAGCATCCTCTATTATACCATAAGCAATATTTTTTTATTCTTTCTCCATCTACTATAGTCAGGGATGATGCTGGGGTGGAGATCCACTTATTATTGTCTATTTGTTCCCTTCCCATATGGTGATTGAGAATTCAGACACTGCAATTATTTACTTCTAATGGGAATTCTGTGAAAAAATGGCAAATGGTACCAAATTAAATTCTAAGTTGTGGGAAGCAAGCAGTCAGTGTCTGGATAGATAAGAAATCTTATCAGGAAGTTGTCAGAGATTTTATGTCCTCAGTTTACATCAATCTTTGTTGTTTGGGCACTTCTAAAGCCTGCTGCAGATGACAATGAAATCCTCAGCATCTTACTAAATGTGGGTAACTGTGATGTGAGACAACAGCTGGCTGAAAATTGTTGGTTCTGGTTTTCAGACTAAGATATCTCAGCTCATTCAACCTTTGAACACTAGTTGTTGCCAATAATCACTGTATAAATTCCCATTATATGAGTTTGCTGTGATCACAATTATTCCAATGTATCTTCCAAGTGTCATCTTTCAAGATAGATGGCTGCTTCTCTATGGAATTCATTCATGGACACCTCCATTAGTGATGTGTGGCATCTGGGCATCAAATAATTTATTAAATGACTATAAAAGCCCTTTGAATTGGAAAACTAGAAGATGCACTTCATGCTCTATATAAAATTAACTGTTCAGATATATATCATATAACACAGAACTACAGTTCTTACTTTTTTGTTCTGGGATGCTACCACATTTGTAAGGCAAATTAAATATGTAATAAAAAAAAAAACAATACAGTAATATAGAGAGAAAGATTATTGACTTGCCATGCACTCACCCAAACTGTCCCTGGTGTCAGTGTCAGCACCAGCACGAAGTAACCTCTGCACACTGTCCACTTGCCCAAGCTTCACTACATTGTTTAAATCTGAGGAACAAAACAATCCATGTTAATAGAGGGTATTCAAAGTGTGAGACTGAATAATTCACTATAATCTAAATGAAGACAGTAAGGGCAGTGAAAACTATGCAAAGACAGCTAGAGATAACCAAACTGGTGGTGATAATGAGGAGTCAGACAATGTAAAGTTAGTACAGTTGATCCTCATCCAAATTAACAGTTAGGTTCCTCAGCTCAACATGCACGGTAAAACTTGTGCTGGGTGGAGTGAAGATTTAATGGGAAATAACAGGTGAGGTTGCCAGGCCCCCTCAAGACTTCCTTATTCTTTGTCTTTCCACTAAATCAAAAAGGAAATAAACAATAAATTTGTGCATTAACCCAGCTCCTATCTAACTGTTCTGTTTGAATATTTTTGGATGTATAAACAGCTGATATTTCAGATATAAACAAGATGAATGACGTCAAGCACAGATGTAGCGTGGCGATGTTCACCTGTGCCCTGCAGACCCCAGGTGAAGGACAGGACCAGGAGGCAATGCTGCACCCACTGCCTGGCGCGCAACATCCTACCACCCTACGCTACTGCATTCACCAAAACCTGAAAAGAAATAATAAATAAATAAGTAAAATAAAAAAAAGTTTCCCCTTTCCAACTTTTAATTTACTCGCGAAAAGGAGACCGTATATAACGCCAAAATGTGAATTCCCTTTCTGTTTACTTTGTAATACACAAACTGTAAAAGTATAACATGCTGTTCCTGTCCTCTGAACCCTTCACACGTGCGCTGGCCTGGGAGCGTCTTCCAAGCGAGGGTCGCGAGGTCGTCACGAGACAGGGACGAGTTGGAAAAGGAGCCGCAATGAAACTTAATTGCTTCTCCGTTACTTCTGAACACAACATAAGATTCTGTTCCGGGAACACACACATACACACACACTTGCTAGCTAATATTATTGTCCTAGTGAGTGAAGCTTCGACCGTCTCTCTCATCAGCTGGTGACGGCCGTTCGGCCATTACCAGCCGCCGGTGATACCCATGGAGATATAATGATGTTATATAATCTCCATGGTCACACCAGGGTAGGAGGTGCCACTCCCACATCACCGAAACTTGCCTACCTGTTGTGACGACCACACCAGTGGAGTCATGAACGTTAACTAAAACCCTTATATAGACCGTCGCTTGAATAATTATCACACGCTTACCTCCATTACGTTCAGCCAGTCAGTTAAACACGTCCAATAACCGGTAAACCACTAAGTCTTGAAACTGGGTGCTGTCTCTCATGGCTCACATTCCCACCTTGCGGCAATGGGCTAGAAGGTAACTTTGCTCAAAGGAAACACGTGCAACACTTTTGGTTTGGTCTTGCTCCAGCCACTGGAAGTAATGACGAGGAACAGGACATGCTTTCACAAATGATAACACGACAATAATAATTCCAATTTACACCTTAATGAAACTTGAAATCGCCATGATATTGCGGAAGGTACGTATGAGAGAGAGAGAGAGAGAGAGAGAGAGAGAGAGAGAGAGAGCGAGCGAGAGATATGGGGGAGGGGGGGGATGCGGGAGGGAGTGGAACAAGGAAGTTCGCTTTCGCTGGCAAGCCTCTTTAGGAGTAATACACTTGAACTATCACAATGTTCGCCCTTACGGATAAAGTCTAGCTCTGCTTAAAACACGGCAGAGCCCAAGCATGCAGCGGTCTTAAATAATGGGATGCTTAAACTGGAGGTCACATGACTTGGCTAGTTACGAGAGGGATTCGATTATATTTCATGCATGAGGCTCGGTTCCTTCTTTTAACTGTGATTGAGTTTTTGTGGCTTGATGTAATTATATCTCATCTAAACCATCTAAATTCCCTTTAACCTTAGTAAAAATCGGAGTACCGGCCTCTTATTATAATGAAAGGACCACATAACAGCGAGAGCCAACTTCATAACAGCTGTGAATGTTTGACGGCTTGCTCTTATAATGATGAAAGAAAAAAAAAAAAAAACGAAAACTAAAGAAAAATAAATTGGCGGTTACAAGGCCGAACACGACACGATAAGTATTGACCTTGCATGACCTCTGATGTCATCACTTTTTTACTTGCACAGCACGGACCACCTCAATTTTGTGGTGGGACCGCACCGGGTTTATCAGTTGTTCTGATGCTCAACACCTGCATGGGTTTATAACCTCAATCCCAAAGCAAGAAGAGCAAAATTAACAGCTAAAATGGATTTGACTATGACCTCTGCACACGATTATATCTGAAAATTAAAACTGTATGTGTGAACAAGCGTATTCCAGGCACGCGTCCTTACCTGTGTGCATTTTAATTTGTTCATTCTGTCAACAGCATCCGATGGCAGGCGAGCCAGCACTACGTGAAGTCATTTGCTAGTCACCAAGAAAGCTTCCTTAGTGGTCAGTGTGCCCGGCTTAAAGACTGGAAAACTGCTTGTTAGAGGACATGATTCATATTTTTTTTTTTTTTTATGTAAGGGACGAGAGAGAGAGAGAGAGAGAGAGAGAGAGAGAGAGAGAGAGAGAGAGAGAGAGAGAGAGAGAGAGAGAGATGCTTGGATGACCGCGAACAACGAGAAGACATAACAAGCTAGTTTGCTTATTCCCATATAAAACTCTTCTTTCACACTAATACTCACAACTGTCCTGTTCATTCTTCTGCCAAATAGCTTTGCTGTATTACTCACACCACTCACTAAGTCAAGCCACAACAACTACGTAACGTCTTGCACCGTGAGTCAACGCACCCGCTTGGAAGCGCTGCCCGCACACCCACACACCCACACCCTGACTGGCTCTGCTGGCAGGCGGCAGGTGGCTGCCTAACCCCACAGGTCTTGTGGTCTTGCGCACCGCCTCACGCATCGTTATTCAATCACACGTTTTCCCTGTGGATCTCTCTCTCTCTCTCTCTCTCTCTCTCTCTCTCTCTCTCTCTCTCTCTCATCATGCATCACCTTGCCATTACTCTTGTTTGCCCACCACAAGCGAAAGAAGGTAGATTATGGGATGCGTGCGACCCGGGATGAGTCATGCGGATGTTTGTTCTGAATTACAAAAAAAAATATAATATAAATAAAAAAAAAGGAAGTTACATACTCCTGGAGCCATCTCTGTGTACTAGCATCAAATATAGAGGTAGTGTACAGTATACAAGGTATGGTTATAATTATGAAGAATGCGGTGAACACAAGGGAATGAGTCTGTTGTGGCAAGACATGACGGTGATGAGGGCAATGGAAATCCAGCGAAAAATAAACAGATAAATAAATAACAAGGATTTGGTACACGGTCTCAAGGAAGTCAGCAGGCTCCCGACAGTGAGTACCGGCGCGCAAAGCAGAACGGAGCAAGGGACAGTGTCCGGGAAGGAAGGGATGACATCATGACAGCACCGCTGGGAGGTACTGCCGGGACCACATTCCTGCACCGGCCAGGCTCTTGACCCCTCCTTGCTCAAGTATAACTCCCAGCACACACACACACACACACACACACACACACACACACACACCTTTTCCCTTCTCACAGCAGAGAGAGAGAGAGAGAGAAAGAGAAAAAAAAATTTATTCTGTTTGTGTGTGTGTGTGTGTGTGTGTGTGTGTGTGTGCTTGTAGTCTTGCAGGTTTTGTTCCTCGATCCCTGCTTTAACTTTTTTTTTCTTTTCTGACAGCCGTCGTGTAGAAAGCTGGCTGGGTGCTTTACCTGCCGCTTACTGCAACTTGTGCATATGCAGTTCTTGATTTCACACACACACACACACACACACACACACACACACACACACACTAGCTCTCCAAAAAAAAAAAAATCATATATATATATATATATATATATATATATATATATATATATATATATATATATATATATATATATATATATATATATATATATATATAATAAATCATAAAAATAACTATCAATATAGCATGGGAGAAACACGCGTTGAGACAGGAGGCCACAGCAAGAAAAATTAATCCTGCTTGGTGTGGACATTACAAAGGCGTGTCGAGCTCCGATTCGTGAGTCAAGTTATGGACACAAAACTGTGAGTGGTTTCGGCTTACAATTTTTTGTACGCAAGCCAGAAGCGAAAGTTTACGTTACTCAAAGGATCCTGAAATGTGGATTTGAAAGGTCACTGGTAGCACGTAATAACATCAGAACTTTATCCCCCCTCCTCTCTCTCTCTCTTGCTGCCTTTCTACAAGAACATTATCTGTCCATGTACGAAAAATATTGTGAAGCCAATATTATTATAATTTTCTTTCTTTCTCTATTATTATTATTATTATTATTATTATTATTATTATTATTATTATTATTATTATTATTTATTTTATTTATTTATTCATTTATTTTGTCCAGTTACTTAAAATACGGAACTGCAAGCTGCATGTGACCATACTCCAACTTTCCCTATCTTGCCACTGATACTCATCCCTACTCCGTCCATCTTAATGTAGTTTTCTAATAATCTTCACTCCTCCATGCCTTTCAGTGGCAAATTCTAAGTCTCACGCTGTTTTCATCGCTTATGACCTCGCAGTAGAGAATCGAGATACTTCAAGAACTAAACTAAACATTTTTTTTTACAACTTTTCTACAGGCTATTATTAAGTCATGCTCACATTATAACGTACCGTATCGGTGGATTGGGGGTAATGCAATAAACTATGAAATAATGGTTATTGTCATAACAATCGTAAGTATTCTTGATGTACAACACAAGACCTTTAAAACAACACTCGTACATTTTTTTTTTTTGTGTGTGTATCGTGAACAGAACATGCACCACCGATTCGCAATTTACTAAGAAAAATTAGAATAAAATAATATATTTTGTGTTACAACCTGGAGCAACATAAATTGTGAATAAAATTTAGTCTTCGTGTCTTCGTGACGCTCCAATGATTTAATGAACGATGGTTATGTAATTGGTAACAATTCCGCAATGTTTGCTTGTGTCCCTGTTCCCCCCCAAAAAAAGTAAAAGGCCTTATTTCCATGAGGGATTTTAATCCTTAGGCATGATTGGGTTCCATGCATACACAAACATAAAAGACATTCTGATTCACCTTCAGACACCTACAGTACTATGCACTTGGGATATTTGACGTCCAAGGCGCCCCTCTCTATCTCATTCCCGCAGGATGATGTTGCCACAAGTTGCAATGTGATCAGAAGTACTTACATCAAGTTCACTACGCTGCTTTCGTGCACCAAATTCCATGCTACTATAATTTCCTTAGTACGCTCCTGCCAGTGCACTTTTCATTCTGGAGGAAGGTGATCACCGAAACAATGACGGAGAATCACACATACACACACACACTTCATTTAAAACACTAAGTCTTATCTATTTATTTACTTATTTATTGAAACTGCAGTTGTTCTTCTATTTAGAAACTTAGATGATCGTCTCCTGCTTTTAGAGGCTACATGGTAATCCCCAGCCGTGCCATGGTGGCACAGGAATGATCCCTCCCACGCCCTCTAGGGCTCTCAGTGCAGTCGCCATTGGACAGTTGACGGAGTTGTGGAGTATTCTTTGGCCACTTGGCAATAACTTGAAAATGTAAAGTATTATTTTCTTACCTGCTGATGAGCTGCCCTCGGGAGTGTTTTTGAGCCGCGTAATGATCAAGGTGGTGGAGGCGAGTGCACTTAGCTTATCATGACAGGTGACACGCTACCATGATGCAAGTTAATTCACACTGGCATGAATTTGACTGCGTGGTGCTGGTAGCAGACAGCCTCAGCCTCACCCAACCCTGGCTGGGGAACTGCCTTTTAGTGCACGATTGCTGCCATGACCCAGGCAATTGAGGGATGAAAAGGAAACTGTGGGACATCTGTTTTCATTCCTACATCCAGATGAGTTTTTTTTTTTACTTAGCTTCTCTTGAGGATGACGTCAGCCTGGGGTATTGACGAATCCACAAGAGAAGTAACCAATGAGCGACGCCGGGCAGTGTTGGGGCAACAGCTTTTCTGTTGCGGTTGTGGGGACCTGGTGGAGGCGCACTTAGCAATAACTTAATGCTAGTTTAATTAATTCAATTAATAAGAATCTTAACTATACCAGCTGCCCTACACTAAAAAAAGTTTCTGAGTTATGTGTTGACTAATAAGCTCTTAATATAGTTTAGAAATAACAAGGCTTCACAGAATGTATCAGTGTACATAAACATTTTGTCTCAGCTTGCAATTCTTGGGATTAGGGGAATTCATAATGTGGCCACATCACTGTGTGGTGGTAAAGAAGTCAGCATTATTCTCAGCTAGGAAAATGTAGTCACTCACCACAATACTTATAATGGTGTGGAAGGAGCACGCCAAGCAGTGGAAGCACAGCAAGCCTGCATATGGTGCTGGCTGCTTGAGTGCACAAAAGAAGGGTTTGCTGAGTTTGAAGTAAAGGATACCAATGTTTTCAGTATGGTAAATTTACAATATAAAAGATGAGTCAATTTTACAAAATGTTATTGATCAAAATATATTATATACATACAATATTGCATATGACAGGTTCAGATTCACTAAAATGATGCAGAAATGCCTAGGAGATACAATGATAAGATTCCACTCAATGGAATTTGTTTATTACATCCATGTTTTCCTTACATTGGTACAAAAGGTAATGCTTCAGGTAAGAATTACCAAACCTTCCAGAGATGAGAACAAGTCAGGCATGGATGAAAGGCTCCATCACCTTCCTGCTATCTTGTTCATTTTCCTAATGGTACTTGGTCCTTTCTATGTTCAATAAAATCCATTTCATTATGTACAGATTATGTAAAGTAAAATTTGCAGAGATATGTACAAAGAATGAATGCTATTTGAGGAAATAATCTTTGGTCAGTCGAGATACAATATAACACTTATGGAAGGACCATTCTTTATTTAACATACACATATCTACAAGTTAGAAGTACTTAAAAAGATTCTCATAGAGAAACATATTACACACTATTTGAGGTGAGTTTCTGAACACAGAATATTGAACCTATGATCAAAAACAGTCTAATAAACAGTTTTGGGGACTAAGAAATCCTACTTTTGATAGTGAAGCTCATTTTTTCTTCTTTGATTCATGGTTCAAATGACAGACTGGAGACACAACCATTGATGATCATTAGTTTAATGTTCCATTATCAGGTAATCACCTCTCAAGTGAACTTCTCAATGTGCATCATGACACCCGAGGTAGTCGTGACCAAGCTCAGAGCAGGATCCAAGAATGGACACTTTAACTGCCAGTTTCCAACATGTTGTTTTAAAAAAGAAAGAAAAAAAACTACAGTAATGTCTTTCTGGCTATGACCACTAAATTTCATTAGAAAAAATAACTAATCTAATACTTTACATTATCATAAAAAATTAAAAAGTGGTGAGTTTATTAATTTCCATACTTATGTACAATACACAATCATTTCCTTGTTGTAATCTGAGAAAATAAAATAAACTAGGCACTTACTGAACCCAAGAAAATCTTATTCTAAACCAGGTACCAAAAGAGCCCCTCCTCTCAGGACTTTTCAAGGTTTCTGTTATTGTAAAACTTATTTCTCATGTTTTCTCAAGATAGTTTACTTCCTCAGCTTGTTTTCATATTAATGGAAAATCAAACATAATAAGGCTTAATTTATAATGAAAAACAAAAGATTTATTTTTCAACTCTATAAATTTTCAGAGATTCCATTAACATACTGAAGATAATGTTCAGACAAGTGTTGAGAAATCATTACCTAATACTGAGGATTACAATCATAAGTTGAGCAATATCTATTGAATAAAAATCATGAAAAATAAGTTTTATTTCTCAAGATTGGCAGAAACAATCTTATTCCACTTTTCCCCCAATACATTGTGAGGAATGGTAGGGCTGTGGTATTGGTGTGATGGTGAGCATGATGACAATGAAGATGATGATGTGGTGATGATGATGATGATGATGATGATGATGATGATGATGATGATGATGGTGGTGGTGGTGGTAGTGGTGGTGGTGGTGGTGGTGGTGGTGGTGGTGGTGGTGGTGGTGGTAATGCATTGAGGTGAGGCTGGAGATGGAGGTGATATGGGCGTGAGGAGAGAGGTATATCTTCGGAAAACAGTTATCTGATTCCAAACATACTGGGAAAACAAAGGTGTCAAAACCAGGATGTGTAAAAAAAAAAAAAGGAAAAAAAAAAAAGACAGCTGCATGATAAAAAGATGAATTATAATTAACAGAAAGGTGGGAATAATTTTTTTGATGCAACAGGTGAGCAGAGAATGGGCTGAGTGAACACGATTGAATGAGATGATTGATTTGGCCATGGCTTTACTTAGTTGTGGGCGGGTTGTGGTTGTGGGTGTGTGGTGACACGAGGCCCGAGAGAAAATGTGGGGCAGGAAGGTTACCTTGAGGAAGAAAATTCTTGTACATTCCTAAGCTATTTAGAGCATCAGGCGAAAGACCTGACAGACCCGGAAGCCCCAGTGAACTGAGTTGTAGGTGGGCTTGTGCCATGTGGTGAACAGCTGATGCTGAGCCTGAACTGCTGCCACCTCCACTACTAGTGGTGGGGATTAGACTGTGAGGCAACATACTATAATAGGCAGCAAGAGCAGTGGGATCCATGAAGGGAAACATTGACAGAGGAGGACCCCCTGCCCCCGAGTTTGGCTTCACCCCGGGAGCAAGCATTGGGTTCAGGTACGGGAGTAGTGCAGGTGCCAGGGACAGGCCTGGTGGCAACCCCTGAGCTGCAGCCGCTGCAAGAGCTGCTGCAGATACTCCAGTTGCTGCTGCTGCAGCAGCTGCTGCAGGATTTTTACTTGGTGAATGCCTAGGAACAGGATCTGAAGATTTTATGCTCACATGTGGAGGAGGAACCCTACCAATATTAGAGTTTTTACTTGTACCTGGTTTAGCAACAGAGGATACGGTTATATCTCGTCTGGTTGACAAATCTAGAAGTTCTATTTCTGGCCTCTCTGTTTTAGATGACCTTCCATTTCTGTTTGTCGACGCACGACTGAGATCCAATATTTCTATTTCTGGACTAGTGCTCTTATTGTCTTTACTTAAGTCTCTTACATCTGTTGTAGGTTTGCCATACATGTGTTTGGATTGGGAATACACAGATGGAGACTGGAAGACCCTTGGGGGTTCAGGTCCTATTGGGTCCCGCAAGGACTTGGTCACAGGGTGCTGGTGTGCTGCAGGGGCAGGAGCTGGAAAGATGCTGGTTTGTGGTAAGAGCTGTGCTAATGCACTAATTGTTTTGTTGCTCTGGTGTGCTGGAAGAAGTAGCTTAGCGTTGGAGTCTAACAGATTCATTTGTCTTAAGAAATCTGCAGGAACAAGTCCTGGTACTGCTGGCAGGGGTGGCTTGCATGAGGGTGGCTCTTGAATCACAGACGGACGTCCACTGTCTTTGTCTCTGGAGCTTGCACCATTGACTCGGGTACTGTCTGTTTTCAGTCTCTTGGCTGCTGGTTCTTGTAACGGCTTCTCGTATCTGCAAAAATATAATCTTAATTTAGATTTCATGAAAGTTCATGACTGTGTCTTTATGTATATAAAATCAAACCAACCAAAATTAGTAAATAACAGTAAGCTTTCATTTTTATGAGCAAGAAATAGACAAAATGAGAAAATTAGACAGTGTAAACAGTGATGAACAGCAAATGTTTATATGAAAGGTAGTACTAAATGCAGAGCATAAAAAGAATTTAGTTTCATGAGAAAGTGCAATTGGACACAAAATAATTTGTTTTTCTGTGTGTGTGTGTGTGTGTGTGTGTGTGTGTAAATATATATATATATATATATATATATATATATATATATATATATATATATATATATATATATATATATATATATATATATATATATATATATATATATATATATATATATATATATATATATATAAACTTTAGAGCTAAACATTTCCGTGTTTTGAGTACACAAAACATACCTTTCTGCAATTTTGGCGAGGTCCTGAAGGGCTGACATTCCTAGTGTTGCTTTCACTCCCTCCAGGGCCATCAGATCTGCCAACTGTAGTCCTGGAGGCATTACTGACAGACTGGGATCCAGGAGTCCTGTAAACCCTTCTGGCATCCCGAGAGGACCCATGGAGCGTGGGATGGGTGTAATGGTGATTTCTGGCCTCTTGGCAAGGTCAGCTGGGATTGTGTTTTGTTCCTTTTTGGTGTTAACCTTTGGAACCTAAAACAGAAAGATGCTTCATGTACCCTGATTACAAGATAACTTTGGGAGATGAGAATCAGGAAGAATAGATATAACAGTTCATGAGATCATCAAAATCAATTGATCAGAGGATAACAATGCAACTGCACTAAATCATGCAAGAATATGTTGCAACACAGCAGAGTATGGACAGTATCCCATCCACCATCTCAATTATTTTTTACCCCAAATAGAGAGAAATTGCAAGTGAAAAGGACAAAATCCTTCAAGCTGCCATTAACTTAGAGAAAAGTTTTATTGGTGAAATTTTCTGTAGTTTCTGAGATGTCTTACTAATGCCTTCATAAAGGAATTCAAGGAAGATAGACAAACTAAATATGCCATCAAAGATTTTAGTTGCAAAATTTGATATCATCTAATTCAAGAAACATGTATTTTTCATAAAACTGCCTGTGTCTGCTGTTAGGTGAGAGATACACTGCAAGAAACAACTATGATAGTGTGTGTGTGTGTGTGCATGTGTATGAGAGAGAGAGAGAGAGAGAGAGAGAGAGAGAGAGAGAGAGAGAGAGAGAGAGAGAGAGAGAGAGAGAGAGAGAGAGAGAGAGAGAGAGAGAGAGAGAGAGAGAGAGAGAGAGAGAGAGAGAGAGAGAGAGAGAGAGAGAGAGAGAGAGAGAGAGAGAGAGAGAGAGAGTGAGTGCAGACTTGTCAAAATATTTTTCCTATGATTGGAAATACTACTTTTTGTGTTCAATGTCATGACATCAAATTCCAAACTTCTCAAAGGTATTGACTGCCCAGTGTGCACTGAAAAAAATAAAATAAATAAAGGTATGAAAAATCAGACACAATGAGATTGAGTTACATAATGGCATGCAATTTAATGCATTTTCTCTTTCATAATAACATGCACTAAGTGTTAAAATGTTGCTACACTCAGAGCTACTTACCACTTATCTACACACAAATACAGGTGGCTCAGTGCCAAAAGACATGCAGGGTTTCAAACCTCTGATGCATACAATGTAGTAATGTAGTACACTTGATGCATTCAGTGGAAGAAAAAATGTTGAGTAACAATGTGAAAAAGGCATGCATGTGAGGTATCTTTGTAATGATCGGTTCTGTACTTAGTTCACGCTGGCCTTTACGTTTGTACTTAGTTGATTCTAAGTAATGAAAAGGGTGGTTTTGCTAATACTCTCTTCACTGCATCCACTACTGCTTCCTATCTCTTGGATTCGCACCACATCCATGGGAATGTACTCTTATAATATATATATATATATATATATATATATATATATATATATATATATATATATATATATATATATATATATATATATATATATATATATATATATATATATATATATATTGGGGATGATTAAACAACAATGGGTTTATGCTCTGCCTGCAGCGGGTGGGCAGAGCCAAGCATGAGGTGGGGGTTAGGATGTGCACCAAGCCGGGTCACCAGGCAGCGGCAGCAGGCTGTGAACGCACCGCAGGGTAACTTACCGCCAGCTCCATGGGTGTGGTGGGAGGACTGACTGAGGTGGGTGGTGCAGGGCTGGCTTGTGGTGGAGTGCCCACAGGGGGTGAAGCACCTAAAGAGCCAGGGTGAGGCCCACTGAGCAACCCATGTACCTCCTGTGCCCCTCCAAGGTGGCCAGGAGGAGTGTGAGGGGGCATCAACTGGGGACAGCTGATCCCAAACTTGGGAGAGGACTTGAGGTCACTTGGCACATGCTGCTGTGAGAGACAACACTCGTCATGCTCCACCATTCCCCACCATAACACTCCGCCTATTGTCTGTCCAGCGTCCAAATCACGACTCACTTGGTCACTGTCTTCCATTACAAGTACTTTGCTCCATTCAGAATTATGGCCTCGAGGTGAAAGGTTTGCCAGAAATTGATGTAAACACTGAATTTCTTCAAACATAAAGTATTCCAATTTGAATTCATTCTTCTTGCCGTCATCGAAGTGTTCCCTTAACTCTTTAGTCTGCTTCAGCACAGTCTACATCAACCAACAAGAGTCACTCAGGGAGAAATCATTTACTTAACATTCAAGTCCTCAAATTTTTACGATGAATCATCACATCTTAATGATCTAAATGATCTCCAACTTCAAAAAATCAAAACTATTAAGTTTGAAAATGTTATGTTTCAGTGAATTATCACTATGAACTGTAACAACAATTCAGCAACACTTACTAAGGGTTTTTCTAATTAAAATGGTACTCTGATCATCATTACTGTAGAAATCTTAAAATTTTATTCTAACGAGATGTTGAGATCCACTTCTAAACAATGTTCTTGAAGAACACTCTTGATAGCACACTCCAACACCCTGCACAGGCAAACACCACCACTATACCAGCGTGACTAGCCAACGAGTGTGTGTGTGTGTGTGTGTGTGTGTGTGTGTGTGTGTGTGTGTGTGTGTGTGTGTGTGTGTGTGTGTGTGTGTGTGTGTGTGTGTGTGTGTGTGTGTGTGTGTGTGTTTGTGTGTGTGTGTGTGTGTGTGTGTGTGTGTGAGCTGAAACACCACCACTATACCAGCGCGATTAGCCAACGATTGTGTGTGTGTGTGTGTGAGAGACCTCAAACACCACCACTATACCAGTGTGACTAGCCAATATGTGTGTGTGTGTGTGTGTGTGTGTGTGTGTGTGTGTGTGTGTGTGTGTGTGTGTGTGTGTGTGTGTGTGTGTGTGTGAGAAAGCTCAAACACCACCATTATACCAGTGTGACTACCCAACGAGGGTATGTGTGTGTGTGTGTGTGTGTGTGTGTGTGTGTGTGTGTGTGTGTGTGTGTGTGTGTGTGTGTGTGTGTGTGTGTGTGTGTGTGTGTGTGTGTGTGTGTGTGTGTGTGTGTGTGTGTGAGAGAAAGCTCAAACACCACCATTATACCAGTGCAACTACCCAATGAGGGTGTGTGTGTGTGTGTGTGTGTGTGTGTGTGTGTGTGTGTGTGTGTGTGTGTGTGTGTGTGTGTGTGTGTGTGTGTGTGTGTGTGTGTGTGTGTGTGTGTGTATGTGAGCTCAACATTCAGTCTGGTAAAGATACCAAAAAATATTTTTGTTCTGTGTTTAACATTCACTGGGTTTTGTGGCGCAGGCTCTCAAGAAATGACTTGTGGGGGATACCAGTGATGGAACTCCATGATCACTGTGCCTTTACCTGTTTTTATCTAAACACCGATTTCTTTTTATACATGTAAAAGAAACTGGTCAAGGGCATAAAATCTGGGAGAAAAGAAGCCCATATGACTTGTTGCTCCCTAATAACAGTATAAAAATAGCTAATGTAGTGCCAGAGATGCCCTGATACCCTCTTCTGGAACAGTTCAGATTGTAGGAAGATGGAAAAGAGACACAGTTAACCTAGAGAATTCCACAGTTTACCGGTTGCTGTCATCATAATGAGACAAATAGGGATTCACCCTAATCATGAGTAAGACAGGCTGATAACATGATAAATAGTCTCGTTTTTTAAAGTAATGATATTCAATGTGGCTGACCACAATAGGCAATAATGTCTCACTGAACTGAAGTTCATGAGATAATTCTTCACATAGTACTTGACATGAATAAATGGCCTGGCTTGACCAGATCCAGCACACTTCCTGCCACCTGCCCAATGCTCCTACACACCATGCAACAAAGGCCGCCCTGGCTCAGTCATGCCGGCTTTGCTCACACCTTGGCTCACTTGGTTCTGCCTCATGTGGGGCACTTCTTGATTCATTTGGACCTTGTTACTACTGGCTACTTCTGTATCATTCTTTGATGAGCTGTTTATTTACACACACATTCGATACAAAGGACTGCATGAGCCATGAGTGATGATCCAAATGAGAGAAGGAAGATGATCCAAATGAACTATGAATGATATATGGTTTAAATTAGCCAAGAATGACTTCCTGAATGGGCTACGAACACAATTCAAATTAGCCATGAATGGTAGTTTGAATGAGTTTAGAATGACAGTCAGAGTGAGTCAAGATGATGGTTCCAATGGGTCAGCCTTGGTCTCTCATCCCTTGAAATAACACAGGGTAATTTTGCTTCCTATGAGTTTTGTATCAAATTTTTGTTCTTTCTGAATGTTGCAAGAATGGTAATTTTCACATGAATAGAAATAAGTGATAGAAAAATCTGCAACCTTTCCCTTTGTTCAAGGAGAGTTAAGAGGAAACAGTCTGTCACATCAGTGTCCCAAACCAGCCCCTTCACATAAGGCATTTAATTGTTTTCCCTTGCACAGTACTCAGATGCTCTGTATTCAGCAGCAAACAATGTCCATGTCCTAAGCACTTCAGTTTTACTAGAAGTGAATGCATTAAGTGATACCGGAACCCTCAATGTATTAATTCACTATTTCATCATCTAAAGTACACAGCGTGTGAGGATTATGAGCAGAAGTGTTTCTTAAGTTAAACTGCCATGCTTAGTGAGAAAAGACATTGCAATCATTCCACTGTATTAGTGAGCTACTGAACAGATCAAAGTGTACCCTGCAGAGTCCAGACCTAAACATATTTCCATAATATCAAACATGCTAAGAAATGTACTACAGATATGAGGCAACAACACACTACTAGTAAGTTAAGTAAGAGGCAGGGCAATGCTAGAAAAAATAACAAATATAAATATCAATGCATAATAACAATACTTGAGTGATATCAAATATGCAATTTGATGAAGATGCACATGATAATATTCATAAAAATACTAGACCACTTGTAAACAGAAAGAAAACAATCAGTATTCATCATGGCTCAATCTTATCCTTAGTGTAGACATGTATCATTCTACATCAATAGTCACTACTGTATTAGACTGCATTAATTTTCTGATCTAACTCAATTATGAAACAACAGAAAAGTGAAGTCTTGTTAGGCTGCACTCAGTAGAGCACAAAACAAATACATGAAACTGTAGACTAGTTTTGTTTGCAAGCATAGGCAAAATAAAAAAAAAAGTCATATGTATTTTGAATTATTTGCATTTTAGCTGTAAGATCAGTAATTCTTAAAAAAAAGAAAAAAAAAATCCTCACAGGTACACGTGATGTGCCTCAGCAGTGGCTTGGGTGAAGCTGTGCACCCAATGTGTACCAGGGAAAGTGTGTGTGTGTGTGTGTGTGTGTGTGTGTGTGTGTGTGTGTGTTTTACCTACTCATATTTGTATTTTCCAAAGGAATGAGTCCAACTCATTCCTTCTCCATGTTGTAATTTTCACTAAAACCTTTGGTGAAGGACTGTCAAATGCAAGTATTTCAGCAAGAAAAAAGTTCTCTATGCTCTTTCTCAATCAAAACACAGCCATGGCCAGTACTCCAGCTGATCTCAGATCACTTTGAGGGTTTGGTCTTCAAGAAAGAAAACAGACTTACTCAGCATGGAGTTGTTCTCAGTCCCATATTCTTAAACTTTTTGGCATCCTTACTCAACAGTTTTTAACAAGCTATAGCGGAAGCTACTGAGGATTTCATGGGTATTTTCATGATTGCAGTGATAGTTCAATAAGTGTTCTATATTATCAACAGGAAAAACACCCATGAGAACCTAACTGATCACCTCTGTGGCCTTTGAAAATAATTATGATGAGGGATGAAGGCACTGAGATTACAAGCATGTGTCGGAAGACTCAAAGAGTGACAGTGAGCTGTGATGATGTAGCCACAGCTGTCTGGTCTCCCAATGACAAAGACAAATGTCCTTCACATACTGATTATTTACAATAAACAAGATTATTGAATTGCAGCAGCAGATTTGAATTTTAGATTGCTATGTCTACCATTAGTTAAGTCTGACTACATATCTTGCAATTCTCTCTTAAATCATTAACTCCTTTGCTTCTCCCTCCATTTTAAGCATTCTTCTTTTCTATTCTTAGTTTACATCGTGTGTGTGTGTGTGTGTGTGTGTGTGTGTGTGTGTGTGTGTGTGTGTGTGTGTGTGTGTGTGTGTGTGTGTGTGTGTGTGTGTGTGTGTGTGTGTGTGTGTGTACGCAGCACTGTGAGGAGGAGTGGTCAGCCAGGGTCTACCTTTACTAGTGTGCTCTGGGACCTGTCTTCCATAAGTAACAACAGGAAACACAAAGTAAAACTTAACTCCGAACTTACTTGTAATATAGACACAGATGGTTCTCCTGGATCGGACTTGATCTTGTTTGGCTTGGGTGAACCGATACCCAAAAGTTTCTTCTGCTCAGCTAATAGGAATTTTTCATATGGCAGCAAGAGTCTGAAAATATACCAAAAAATTCATCACTGTTTTTCCAGTTTGTGAGACTCCAAACATCTGGATTTGAATTAGAAGTTATATGTGATCTAATTTTCATTAATTTCAATTTATTTTTGGACACAAGTAAATAATAACAGCCATTACTGATCCTCAAAGCCTGATATATTTGTGGTGAGTGCATAGCACAGGTGTGATGCCTAAATATGACTGAATAAAACATTTGATGGAGTGAGTGGCACAATACACTGGTGTACAATAACAATCAATCTTCTATACACTGTACTTCATGCAGCTTTAAGCATCGTTCAACATAAACGCTTCTGGTCCACTGAACAGTGAAAGGTAAAGGAGGAACAAAGTGAGCAGGTCCCCAACTTAACCTCATCCATGGCAGACAAAATAGAAACAAAATGCTTGATGAACAGACCTGCACTCCGCAAAATAGGGTTTGCATCAAGATCTTATGTGGTGAACTCCTGGTGCCTGTTTCCCTTCAGCATTTCAATTGCTGTAATACAGTCAACAGGAGAAAATTTGGAGTGATGTACGTACCTCTCATAGTGACGCTTCATCATACTGGCATAAGACTGAGCACTTTGTGGAGGGTGGGAGGAGGGAGCACTGCCACTAAGCTCCTCGTACAGCTGCTTCCACAACTTCTTCTCCCCTACAGCCTCAAAGCCTCCCAGCTGTTGCACTCTCGTGAACAGCTCAAACACATTCACTGCAAAATATAGACATGAATAATAATAATAATAATAATAATAATAATAATAATAATAATAATAATAATAATAATAATAATAAATAAATAAATACATAAATAAATAAATAAATAAATAAATGAAAATCATCATACAACAAGAACACTAAACTAGTGATTGTAAGACAGGTGTAGCACTACAAGTGAAGACAGGAAGGGGAGGCAACACTCACACTGCTTGTATCCAATGTGTGGGAGCCTGGTGATGGGTGTGTTGCGGTCCTTCATGAACTTGTTCAGCTTGGACATGAAGTCCACCTCTATCAAGCGATTCAAGGCTGGTGTGGAAAAGTCATTCTTGACTTGTGACAGGTGAGAGCGAGAACTGCTCTTGCGGTCCAGCACACGCAGTCCATTGGGTTTGGCGGTCAGGCCGGGCTTACCCTTCAGTCTCGGCCTGATATCTTCAGAGGTCTCCGAGGATTCTGATTCTGAGTCTGTTGGTTTCTTTCGCTTCTTTCTTGGTCGACCCTGAAGCTTGGGTGCTGCAGAGGTTGTGATTGTTAGTCTGTGCTAAATGAGCTCATCTTTGCATTCACATTCACTTGAAAAGTGAAGCAAATCATGAAGTGGCACATAACTTGACTACTAAGCAGTCTAATTAACACATTTACACAATGAAGATTAAAACTCTACAATGACATTCACCAAACTGAAGCCAAATATAGAGTACCAAACTGAATTTCCTCCACCAGGACTAAGACACTTACATAAATGATTGCAGAGGAGGTCGTGGCCCTCCAGCTCTGGGTAATCAAACACGTCTCTGCAGAAGAGCATGCGTGTTCTTCTGGAGGGCACCACAAAGCCCCCCAGGGCCACCACTATTCGACTCCTCATGTACTCCTCCTCCACGCCCTCCAAGCGCTTGAGCAGACCCCGGATGCGACAGTACTTGTCGAAGGCAAGGATGATGACGTGCACACTGTTGGGCTCCACCACATCTCCTGTACACCAAAAAAATAACCGTCTCTCACTTCTGTACAATACAAAAGCAAAGATAAATATTTGGTCCTGCCACCATTTGAAGAGAGAGAGAGAGAGAGAGAGAGAGAGAGAGAGAGAGAGAGAGAGAGAGAGAGAGAGAGAGAGAGAGAGAGAGAGAGAGAGAGAGAGAGAGAGAGAGAGAGAGAGAGAGAGAGAGAGAGAGAGAGAGAGAGAGAGAGAGAGAGAGAGAGAGAGAGAGAGAGAGAGAGAGAGAGAGAGAGAGAGAGAGAGAGAGAGAGAGAGAGAGAGAGAGAGAGAGAGAGAGAGAGAGAGAGAGAGATTCTTAAAGCTTAGGATGTGTATTTAATTAAGATACCAGAAACTGTGTTCTGGCATCACCTGTATCTGTTTATTACAAAAAATTAAACAAAAACTGATCATGATAATGAGGATTATTAAGTTAACATAAACTTGTACAAAATATGAGAAGTAAAACACAATGTTACAAAATAGTAAAAAGAAAACTTTGTACAGCAATCAAGATATCAAAACATGATTGGAACCAAATTTATCAAATTTTTTTTTGCATTCTTTCTTTGACATTTATTTGGAATGGCAAGTTGGGCAAAACTTATTTATTCCCCCTTTTTTTTGTTTAAAAAAAAAAAAA
The DNA here is from genome assembly GCF_035594125.1 of Scylla paramamosain. Taxonomy (NCBI): domain Eukaryota; kingdom Metazoa; phylum Arthropoda; class Malacostraca; order Decapoda; family Portunidae; genus Scylla; species Scylla paramamosain. Next base: position 2,747,003 of record NC_087154.1, on the reverse strand, counting down.
TAAAATAAAAAAATAATATATATATATATATATATATATATATATATATATATATATATATATATATATATATATATATATATATATATATATATATATATATATATATATATATATATATATATATATATATATATATATATATATATATATATATATATATATATATATATATATATATATATAAAGGATAATTCACCACCTTTACAGTTCAAAATCTGCACCAAAAAATTTTCAAGGGCAAGCAGTAGCAAGGTACTCACCAATTAGCTTCTTCTCCCTCATGACCTCCTCAATGTCCAGCGCCCCTGAGATAGGTGGTGTGTAGTGGGCATCGTTGGCTGGGTCCTGGGAAGGAGGCCCGTACACCCCCAGCAGACCAGTGTCCCATTTGACACTCACAGCTGCCCTCATCCACCCAATGACATCCTCTGCCCGGAGCACCACCTTCTCTGCTAGGGACACCACCTCGTGCTGCCAACAAAACTCAATCTTAGATTCTCTTGTGGTTAACTTTGTTTTGGGACAGCAAGCAAACCAAATCCATCCAGACAACAGTACTGGGAGTGACTCAGGCAAGTATGTATGCATAAATATGTAAAGAAATGGAGAAATAAAAACCATACTGAAGATTTCGCAAAAGTTCTAAATCAAATGTGGCTTCTCTCTCTCTCTCTCTCTCTCTCTCTCTCTCTCTCTCTCTCTCTCTCTCTCTCTCTCTCTCTCTCTCTCTCTCAACAAATATCTTCCTCTCTTCCGTGTCTCACTCTCATCAATGAATCACTTCCATTCAATTCCTCTCTATTTAAGTTGCTTTACCTCACAACATTCCCTTTATTTCCTCCCATACTATCATGCATCTCCTTGACAAACCTTTCCTCTCTCCATTCACCCATTCTTTCCAAGGATTCTTTTCTCACTCCTGGTCAGCAGAGAGTGTGATGAGATCAGACCTTCCTTTAATCTTTTCACTGCAATCTGACACATCACTAACCACCTCCTTTGAGTTGAACAGCCACCTTTAAATGTTAAATTGACCACTGTCCATTTTTTTCTTATAGATGACTGCCAAGATTTTGTACAATGGCATTAGTGCAGTGAATTGTTGCATACCACTGCGACAAAACTAATTCTCTGAGTGCTAATGATGTTTGCTATTCTATCTGTATAACAGGGGGCAGTTTTACTAAAAAATGACATGGGGAGGGGCTTATGTTGAACTAGATATGGAAGAGTATACTACATACATTACTAAATGCTTGATAACACCTGTTGCTGCTGCTGTGTGATCTTTCTTAACTGGATGACTTGTGGAAACAGGCAGGCACATTTCATACAGGGAGTGCCACATGTAGGACTGACAGATTCCAGCAGTTTCCTTTATTTTCTCATGTTCCTATCAAAAACATATACAAACCCTTTCCTAAAGCTCAAATGTCAATGGGTTAACACATGCCTGACAGAGCTCCCCACCCAACCCAGCCAGGGAGGCACAAATACCTTAATAGATGTCTTCATGAGCAGCAGCCAAGGCAAGGCATGGAGCAGCCAATGCACAACAACACTTTGGGGGTTTTAAATGCATCTTATGGACTACTCTGCATCATCTTATTATTATTATTATTATTATTCTTGTTAATATTTTCATCATTATTATTATAATTTTACCATTTTTTTCAAAGTTATGGTGTGTGTGTGTGTGTGTGTGTGTGTGTGTGTGTGTGTGTGTGTGTGTGTGTGTGTGTGTGTGTGTGTGTGTGTGTGTGTGTGTGTGTGTGTGTGTGTCCTTGTTTTACTTCGAAGATAACCTAGATAAAAAAAGTATGAAGATATATGACACACACACACACACAAACACACACACACACACACACACACACACACACACACACACACACACACACACGTTTTCAAGGTCATGTAAATACTCATGCGATTCTCAAACGCTGTAATAAAATATTGCCTTTTTTACTGTCACAATATTTTTGGTCGAGAGAGAGAGA
>NC_087154.1:2735000-2740000 GCF_035594125.1 Scylla paramamosain | reverse complement strand
ATAGCAGTACACCAGTCTATAAAAGTCTCCCCTTCTTCCTCTTTTTCTTCTGCAGTCTATCTCATGTCAATATAAAGTCGTTGCTCCTCACTATTAATAAAGTTCTATGTTTTGCCTCGTCTCCACTCAACTCTCTCTCTCTCTCTCTCTCTCTCTCTCTCTCTGATCATCTACTATGCAGTCTTTCCATATCTTCTTCCGCCTGCCTCATCGCCTTTTCTCATCCACTTCCTTATCTACTATTTTTTCTATATTAATTCAAGACGTGATATTCCTTCATCCATCACCATTTTGTTTCATCATCCCAGGAGCTGCCGTGCGTAGGGTCATTTTGCAGATTGAAGGTTTTAAATTTACGTTACCTAGAGAGGAGTAGGTTAAGAGGGAATCTAGTAGAGGTCTTTGAGTGGTAGGGACTATTACAAAGGGTGACGTAAGCATAATTCTCAGGGTCAGAAATCAGGATAGGACAAGAAATAACGGGTTCAAGCTTGGTAGATTTAAAAAAAAAAGACATGGGAAGAAAAGAATGGATGAATGAAATAGACTTAATAATCAGGATGTCAGTGTCGAGTTATTAGGGAGCTTTAAGTACATTAGGATAAGGATGACACAGACTGACGCGTGTAGGTATGATGGCATCCTGCAACTTTCCTTATGTTCTTCCAGCGTGACAACAAAAACGTGCACGGGGATAGATAGTCATGGTCACAAGGCGAGTAACCTTCAGCTCTCATTCCCCACTGTGCTTTACGTATAACTTCAATATCAAGTCCTCTGTTCAGCTAACAGTCTCCTCAGAACCTGACAAGCGATACGTTCATAGCAGATAGCGGCAAGTGTGTGGCTGCTACACGACTAGCTACTGACCAACACTGTGTATAATGAAGACAGGAGGGAAGATTTATTATTATTATCATTATTTTTTAGGGGCACTGGCCTAGGGCTACAAAAAATTGAGAAAAAAAAGCTCACAAACATAAAAAAAAAAAAAAAAAGAAGAAGTCCAGTTAAGTTCAACACACAGGGACACAAATCCTACACATATTCCCCAAAGATCACTTCACTCACTTCATTCAAGCGGCGTTAATGCACATCCTCCTTCTCCTCCTCTTCCTCCTCCTCCACCAGCAACCATCCACCTCCCGTCACCTGCAACACCCAAGGCCACGGCACCACCCACCGTCCTTCAGATCCCTTCGCAACACCCTGCAACAATCCCCCTCCATCGTGGCCCCGTTAACAACGCTAGAAACACTAGCAACTTAGACACAATTTCATCCCATGATTGACAACTATGCGGCGACCAGAAGTCCTCTCATCCTGTTTTATTCTGGGGCGTGGCAGGAGGAGGAGGAGGAGGAGACGAGAATGAATCAGATGAAGACTGCAGCCTGCCTGTCCCTGTCCCCACACACACACACACACACACACACACACACACCTTCCACACGAGGGTTGTATCAAGTCTTGCGTAACCAACACCAGCTGTACTGAGAGAGAGAGAGAGAGAGAGAGAGAGAGAGAGAGAGAGAGAGAGAGAGAGAGAGAGAGAGAGAGAGAGAGAGAGAGAGAGAGAGAGAGAGAGAGAGAGAGAGAGAGAGAGAGAATATCACTCACTCACACACACACACACACACACACACACACACACACACACACACACACACACACACACACACACACACACGTCACCTGGTGCTGAGTCACAGGCAGCCTTAGTCAGTCTTACCTGAAAATAAAAAAACAACACACGTTAATCATTTATAACCTCTCGCCGCTGCATCACCACTACGCACTACACAGTACACACCCAGCATGACACACACGGCTTGCTGGAAGTACTACCGGACAACACAACACAAAACTATATTAGTGAGTCAAGAAGGTAAAAGGTTAAATTAATCTTATTCTAAAATTAATTGCTGTTCAGTGCCTAGTTTGATCCAGCGACTGTGAGAAGGGTGCCTGTCAGCCAGCCAGCAAGCTAGTCAGCCAGTCAGTCAGCCAGCCAGCCAGCCGCCCAGTCAGTCAGTTAGTCAGTCAGTCTGTCAGTTAGCCACTCAGTCAGTCAGTCAACCAGCCACTCAGTCAGTCAGTCAGCCAGTCAGTCAGTCAGTCAGTCAGTCAGTCAGTCAGTCAGTCAGTCAGTTAGTCAGTTAGTTAGTTAGTTAGTTAGTTAGTTAGTTAGTTAGTCAGTCAGTCAGTCAGTCAGTCAGTCAGTCAGTCAGTCAGTCAGTCAGTCAGTCAGCCTCTAACATTGCAGCCAGGTTCTAACACAAATGTTCTCGACCTCTGCCCTCCAGTGTGGCATCTCTTGAACGCCGTGTGACCTTTCCTGTTAGGGCGCTGTATTCCCTACACTCCATCAGCTCAACCCCTTCAACCAAAAGACTGAGACACACACACACACACACACACACACACACACACACACACACACACACACACACACACACACACACACACACACACATTGCATGTTCATTCTTAGCTGTCGCCTACTAAGCTATTGTTTTTATCTGCAAATCGTAAGGCATATATTATCTCACAAGCATAAAATATGGTTGAGGAAGCTTTGCGGGGACAGGTTTGCGCTCAAATTCAAAACTCGTGCAGTGTCTTGTAAGTAAAGCCGTGTCCTCTCCCGCGAGGATTCCTTACGTACATCCCGGCCAGACAAAGAACCGCTGCTTTATTTTCAACCGTGTCCTTCGTGTTTTGCAGCCCCCGCCCACACCAGAGTCGGTATCGGGTGTACACAGCCAGTACCCTCCCCGACACCCCCCACGACCCGCTAACCCCCCCAACAGGTGACTATCAACCATCTGTCTTCAACTGTCCTCAAGGTGACGCAATAAACACCTCCAAGTTATCGTTAACAAACACTACTTTCCAAATGTCAGTGTACGTATAGTCTGTGATGATCTTAGGAATTTCTCTCTCTCTCTCTCTCTCTCACACACACACACACACACACACACACACACACACACACACACACACAGAGAGAGAGAGAGAGAGAGAGAGAGAGAGAGAGAGAGAGAGAGAGAGAGAGAGAGAGAGAGAGAGAGAGAGAGAGAGAGAGAGAGAACTAGCAGGTAGGTAAAATAAGGCAAGAAGAAAACAAAAACAGAGAAAAAGAAGGAGAAAGTGAAGAAATAATACTGAGGCGTGCAAAAAAGTAATAATAAATAAATAAAATACAAAAAATCGGAGTCTAACAGAAAGCGTGTCCCTCCGTCGTGCCTGCGGAGTGAGTGCCTGGCGGTGAAGGGAGTGGCGGCCTGACGCAGCCTGACGCGCCTCGCCTCCCCACACTTGACCAACATCTCCGCGCTACAAAAACTATCCAGGGCGTCCCGCGTCCCTGGAGTGTGACCCGCAGGCCTCCACGCGGCACGATAGAATGCAAGTTTTTTTCGTCTCCCTCAGCTTGACGAACCTCCGCGACGGGCGTCCTGCATCCGTGAAGGCGAGAGTGTGAGGGCAGGCAGGGGAGTGTGTCGGGGCAGGCAACACGCCCACCTCACCAATGACCAGCACGCGTGCAAAACTCGACAAAGGCCACGCGGGGTGAAGGTCACCACCCACCAACACTTTTGGGAAGCGACGATAGCTTGTGGGAAAATCTATTTGGCGGTGACGGCAGCAGCAAGCTGACTCCCCCTTGCCTCCCTCCCTCTCTCATGGGCGAGGCGACACGTGGCGCAGCGAGCCTCCCTCCCTGCCTCGCTGCCTGCCTGCCTGCCTCCCTCGCGTCTAGCACATGGCGGCAGTAGCAACAACACACCGTGGGCCCCATTCTGGCTCAGGCAGGCGGCGAGGCAGCACGAGGCAGGAGCTGCAGGGCCACTGCGCCGCTCAGACGCGCGCCCCGACACACACACACACACACACACACACACACACACACACACACACACACACACACACACACACCTCTTGTGTCAACGATGTAAGGTCTTCAATCTTATTCCATGTGTGTGTGTGTGTGTGTGTGTCCAAGTTCTTCGCTGCTGCTTGGCCTACGTACTATGCAAACCGTGCCTCCCTATCCCCGCCGCTCCTCTCCATGTCCACCTCCCTAAGAAATACGAACCCAGCGTAGCCACCAGACCGAGAGGACACCGAGGACCAGTCAGCCGCAACACAGCAAAACAATTCACCAATGCATGGGAATGTGTTGTTTACTGTGAAGTTCAAGTTTTTGGTATATAAAGATAATTTTTTAGGTAACTGAAATGAGACGAGCGGAGAGAGAGAGAGAGAGAGAGAGAGAGAGAGAGAGAGAGAGAGAGAGAGAGAGAGAGAGAGAGAGAGAGAGAGAGAGAGAGAGAGAGAGAGAGAGAGAGAGAGAGAGAGAGAGAGAGAGAGACCCTGAAAATCTCCTGTACAACATGCTCTGTTCATCTTTAACTGCAGTGAACACAGCTCAATCATTTTCCTCCCAACAATAACAATTTAATTCACTTCGCGCACAAATGTTTTAGTCTCCGCAGAAAATTTCTTCATTCAGCGACACATAAAATGCAAGAAACGCATAGTGGGTGTCTTGGTTAGATATAACTTTGGTCCATATTCTCAAACGTTTTCCTCAGCTCATCTCGACGTTTTACAGGCACTGGTGTAAATTGCCGGGGATTTCAAGAGGGTTTTCATGGTTTTAGCAATAATTTTCCAGGCACTAGTGAAAGTTAACGGAGATTTCAAAAGCGTTTTCATGATTCTAGCAATATTTTAAGGAGTGAGGAAATACTCTTGAACAAAACTCGGCCATATAATTTCTGTAGCTATTGACGATAAACTTCGGAGTGTACGAGTTATTAACAAACCATTCCTTTGACCTTCGTCCATTGAATTCACTACAACTAGTAATTTCCTAACTTCAAGCAGTCACTCGTTGTTAGTTAGAACGAAGCAAATAAAGATATAATCGAACTGAAATAGTAAGTAGATATGATATTATCCTTCAGTACAAAATAAGATGGTATTATCGT
>NC_087154.1:2710000-2717500 GCF_035594125.1 Scylla paramamosain | reverse complement strand
TGTTGTGTCTTGGGCAGTGAGGAAGATTGGAGAATACGAGAGGAGTAGATCAGAGTGGAAGGGTGTTATAGTGTAGCTATTGTTGCTGCTGCTGCTACAACTATGACTATTATTATTTTTACAAATGGGGATGACAGGTAGAAACAGGTAGCCATGTTTCATACAGGGCCACGTGCAGGCCTGATGGTTTCTTGCAGCTTCCCTTATTTTCTTATGTACTACTACTACTACTACTACTACTACTACTACTACTACTACTACCACCACCACTACAATCACCTCCGCCACTACTACTCCTACCCAAGTCACCTACCACCCAGTACGAGAGAGAGAGAGAGAGAGAGAGAGAGAGAGAGAGAGAGAGAGAGAGAGAGAGAGAGAGAGAGAGAGAGAGAGAGAGAGAGAGAGAGAGAGAGCGCCAAATGACGACTTTTGCCGCAGCGAGAGTCACACAGAATACGAGTAACGTGGGTCTCCGATGGTGCAAGAAGACGCCAGGCTGCATGCACACTTGACGCGGCGTGAGGAGGTCTCTCAAAGGACTTGCGAGCAAATGACACTTGTAACAACTCAGCCAGCCTTCGAGCGCCGCAAGTGAGGCAAACACAAACCCGTCAGTCACTCCGTCAGTCTCCGAGTTTAGAGTAAATCACTGAAGCCTGAAGTCTGAGCTTAATTAATCTGAGGATGAAAACTTTGTGACTCAACACCAAGCAGGGACCCGCCAGGAAAGAGGGGAGGGGAGGGAAGGGAGGGTGAGGGAAGTCAGAGGAGGGGAAGGGAAGGGAAGGCGTTGGATGATGACGGGAAGGGGAGAGAACGGACAAGACAAAGGGGGAAGAGGGATAAGATATGGAAGAGGGAAAGTGACGGGGATATGAGGGGAGAAGGAGGAGGAGGGAAGGAGCAGAAAGGATAGAAGAGGGGAAAGAAGGGAGAGAAAAACGAGAAAGAAGTGAAGAGAAATAATCAGGGAAGAAAGAGAGGAGAGGCAAGATCGAAGGGAGGAGTGAGGATGAGGGGGGAGGAGGAGAGTGAAGGAGGTAAGAGGGTTGGGAAGAAAGAGAGGGAGGGGGAGAAGGAAGAGAAGAGGAATGGGGGGAAGGGAGTGCAGCCATCACGTGAAGCCAAGAGGAAAGGTATGTACAAGAGTTGCAGGACAGACACACACACACACACACACACACACACACACACACACACACACATTCAGTCAAGGTGTATAAAGTCCTGTGTATGTTGTCATGTGGCTATGTTACATATTTGTCACGTGTAAAATCTTGTACATATGTTGCATGATTCAGTTGCCAATAAATCCGTGTGTGTGTGTGTGTGTGTGTGTGTGTGTGTGTGTGTGTGTGTGTGTGTGTGTGTGTGTGTGTGTGTGTGTGTGTGTGTGTGTGTGTGTTCCCTCCCCAGTCGTCTCGCTGCAGCCCAAGGAGGGGTAATAAAATAACAAACCCCAAAGTAGGACAACCGTACAAGACGAATAGAACTGCGGTGCTCCAGTTTCCTAATGACACGAGCGCCACTGCGAGGAGAGGACAACGCGACGCCTGAAGCTGCGATAGTGTCCTGCTCCCTTCGTGTTACCTTAAACATTTCTGCATCTCACCTCGATTATTTCCAACAGGCTGCCGTGGAAGTATTTGGGGGTTCTCGAGGGTGTCTACATGATTCTACTCAGAGTTTAATAAGGGTTTTATACTGTCACAAGGAAAAACACCCAAGAGAACCAGAGTAATGGCCTTTGAAAAATAGTTCTTATAGAGACGAAGGTGTTCGAAAATGCGGGTATTACTCAAATTAAGATACTGACCCTGCCTTGCTGTGTCTGGCAACCTCACTGTCCTCTCTTACTCAAATTAGATACCCAACCCTGCCTTACTGTGTTTGTGCTGGTCAAAACTAAGGCTAAATGATCACTCCAGGGTACATTTGGCCATTAGTTACAAGATACTAAAGGTCTGCAGTGTATTTCTTTCATCATCACAAGCATCAGTGTAGCGTGTGGAAGATCGTTAAGTAAGACTGTCTGTCATTGTTGCTGAGAGTGGCAGGGAATATATCAGGTAACAGTAGTGCGAGCATTGGTTACACACACACACACACACACACACACACACACACACACACACACACACACACACACACACACACACACAGCCAGGCGTTGCACTATGTAATCGATGGTGACGAAACGCTGTGCTGTATGATAAATACGTAAATACATGAAATAACGCAATAAAAGAAAGCAAGGGATGATAAAGATTTGCTTGTAGATTTTCTCCTCTACTACTACTACTACTACTACTACTACTACTACTACTACTACTACTGATGATGATGATGGTGATGATGCTGACTAAGGAGGGAGAGTAGTGATGGTTTCTCTTGAGGTGGATGCGCACACACAAACACACACACACACACACACACACACACACACACACACACACACACACACACACACAGTCCCTTCTAGATTAGACTTACCTTTGGGATTAATGTTAAGTATTTCCCCACCCCCTATGTACATTTTCAGTTTGTTAACTGCCTAAATAATAAACCGTTTATTATTATTATTATCATATTACACCCCGACACCTACCAGCACACAATTGCCTTGTCCTGCTGCTTCCCCACGCAAGGTCGACGAACATACACACACACACACACACACACACACACACACACACACACACACACACAGAGGCGTATCGCTCGAAACATTCATGCTATATTTATTCCATTACGACACCGAACTGTTTGTTATTCCTGTCTCGCTCTGATCCTCGTCCGCCTCCCTGTGTGTTCTGTGCCTTGTTATTTCTTTGCCTCGCGCCGCCTCGCCTCGCCTAGCCTCGCCAGTCGGTCACTCAGGCTCAGGTCACCCGTCTCATTGTGCAAAGCGTCGCGTTTAATTAATTTTCATCCTGGCCATCGACTGCCGCTCGTCTTGTGACAAGTGAGATGGCTTCCCCACACGCCTCTTCCTCCACCTCCACCTCCTCTTCCTCCTGCTCCTCCTCCTCGTCCTAGGTAATGCCGCGTTCTGCCATTATCTGGCTTTCCCCGGCGTGATGAGCGCGCTACTCTGTGGAGCCATCCAATCAAATTTGGGTCACATCTGACTTGTTCATTACCGCGCCACAGAATCCAACTTACGGTCAGCGGAATGCATCGCTCTCAGTGTGTGTGTGTGTGTGTGTGTGTGTGTGTGTGTGTGTGTGAAAAATAACAGATGTGGCTACTGAAATTATGCTGGATTTTCTCCTGTATCGAGTCACTACTATAATTACTCCCTGTTCGCTGCTGCTGCTGATGTTACTGCTGCTGCTGCTGCTGATGTTACTGCTGCTGCTGCTGCTACTACTACAATATACACTCGACTACTTTCTCATGCCTATTTTGACACCTTTCTAATCATCATCATCATACCTCATCTCAACTCAGGATTCTGCTATAAGCCAACTAATTAGTCTCTCTCTCTCTCTCTCTCTCTCTCTCTCTCTCTCTCTCTCTCTCTCTCTCTCTCTGACGCTGTCTGTCTAAGGGTCTGACACAGTCCACACAGTCCCAGAAGGCGCCTCTCCCAGTAATGGCAGCATCGCCAGGGCTTCTTTCTCTAAAGAACAGTGCCAAGGTCAAGGCTGCTCCCTCCCTCCCAGCTTGCTTATACAGAGTGACCACTGAGCCCTCACAACACGTCTGGCGCCAGGTGCGACTGTTTTTCTCTTTCTTTCAGGCTCAATGTTAAGAAAATGAACCCGATCAGTAGATGTCATATGGTGGTGGTGGTAGTGGTGGTTTGCAATGGTGGTGGTTATAATAAACATTATCAGACTTTCTACTTTCCTTCACCCCTATACTGTACAACCGGTATCCCCAGTCTTTCATCCCTTTTACTTGTACGTGCACTCTGGCACTCTCTGTCTGCTTCTGTATTTTCTCCTGCACGTGACTTGAACGCTTGCAAGAGGGAAGATTCAAGACAAGAATGATTTTATTTATTTATTTTTTATTTTGTTTTACGGACTACCCACTCGTGGGAGTTTTGTTGATCTTGGACAGAGCGATCTTAATCAAAAGTAGGTAAATAAAACAAACGAATAAACAAATACAATAGGAATCATCATAATCAATAGCGAGGGACAGGGCGGGCAGGCGGGTACAGCATCACACCCGTCACACATTACCATCAATAACTTGGCAAGGCGTCACGCTCCCTCCTTATCGATCCCTTGCCTCTCCACTCCTCCTCCTCCTCCTCGTCCTCCTCATTTTCTCATCTACCTCAGCTTCATCTGTATTTTAAGTTTCTGCATTGTTCTTTTGCTTTTAATATTGACAACTTAGCTGCTACTACTACTAATGTTACTACTACTACTACTACTACTACTACTACTACTACTACTACTACTACTACTACTCAGCATACACAAAAATACTTTCCTTTATCTACTTTGATAGCTTTTGTGATAATAATCATCATCATTAATCATTACAGCATACCTCATCACATCTCAGCTTTCTGTTATAAGCTGATTATGATTCTCTCTCTCTCTCTCTCTCTCTCTCTCTCTCTCTCTCTCTCTCTCTCTCTCTCTCTCTCTCTCTTAATATATAAATAAATAAATAAATAAATAAATAAATAAACAAATAAATAAATAATTAAATAAATACCATAAAATACAAAACTTTAAAAAAAAATCAAGGTATACTGAACCTCAGGAAATAAATAAAATAAAACAAAATAAATAAATGAAAATAAAAACTCATGATATGGCAACACTGTCACCTGGTCTCCCTTCCCCCCTTCCTTCCCTCCACTCGGTCTGTCCCTCCCTCCTTCCTTCCATCCCTCACTCCAATCCCTACCTCCCTCCCTCCCTCCCGTTCCCCCACCCTCTCTCTCTCTCTCCCTCCCTCCCTCCCTCCCTCTCTCTCTCTCTCTCTCTCTCTCTCTCTCTCTCTCTCTCTCTCTCTCTCTCTCTCTCTCTCTCTCTGGCAACACAACAAATACACACTGAGTTGTATTATTGGACATGGCACATCTATACATAAGCCAGGCAGCTTCTGAGAGAGAGAGAGAGAGAGAGAGAGAGAGAGAGAGAGAGAGAGAGAGAGAGAGAGAGAGAGAGAGGCACGAAGAACGTCAGCCTATGTAACTGCATCCAATCTCTCTCTCTCTCTCTCTCTCTCTCTCTCTCTCTCTCTCTCTCTCTCTCTCTCTCTCTCTCTCACCAAACGGTCAGTGAGGTTATAACTACTGGTTCTCTTCAACAAGGAAAGCTGCAAGAACCCACTAGGCCTACCAAAGTGGCAGCCCTGTGCTATATAGCCTATTTCCACCAGTCATCCTTGTCCATACACTGATCTAATCTTCTCTTTAAACTCTGTATTGATTTTGTACTAACAACCTGATAACTGGATTTAGTATTCCACCCCCATTCCAACGCTTTATCTTCAAACTTCTACTTGTCTGTAACGGAAGTTATTGCTGAATGTCATAATTATTGTTTCTGCACGAACAACTTGATAGCTGAGTCTACAGTACTCATTTTTAAAACCTTCAAACGTTCTTTCTTCTAACTTCCTCTAACAGTCTGTAGAGGAAGTTATTTAGGGGTTTCAAAGGCGGTGATGTGATTACGATTGCTTCAACAAGTGTTATGCATCATCTGGAGGAAAAACAGCCATAACAAGCCGACTAATCACCTCCGTGGGCTTGGGAAATAGTCCTTATGAGGGAAAGAAGAGCAGAATAATACATATCTACATTTTTTTTTTTCTATAATTCGTGCAAATGTCGTTCCTGGTCACCTGACTGATAAAAACACGGATCAGTCCCACTAATACTGCTTATGAGAGGAAACAAGAGAAGGATGAGGTTCGGGTGGGAGAAGAGGAGAGGTGTGGTGACCAAGCAAGAAGCCCTGGGCCAGTCACCCCGTCCTCTCCCCCTCTCCTTTCCTCCCCTCGCACAAACAGGCGGGGAGAGGAAGCTAGCATAACGTCCCGCGTCACGATGCCCAGTAAACAAAGACACCAGCGATTCCCGCACACACAAAGGCATCTGGAAACTGTTCTTGTTGTATTCTTTCGGTATCAGAAGCAGGCGTGACATTATTTGGTGTTCCCCGTTTGGCAACACCGCTGTTCCTCGATCCCATTAGCACGAACACATCCCTGCAACACGCCAGTAATGCATCGCTTCACCCCTGCCTCCCCTGCCTCGCCTACCACACCTCACCTCCTTTTGCCTGTCTCCAAACTTTATATCAAGTAGAGATCTCTGTATTACGTCTCGTCTAACACTCACTTCACGCCATGTCATGAAATAAATAAGCGTTAGTTTTGAGTATTGTGTATTTAGGTAATCTCTCTCTCTCTCTCTCTCTCTCTCTCTCTCTCTCTCTCTCTCTCTCTCTCTGACAATACACAAGCTGCATGATCTCATACCAAATTTCTGCAGTGCCATAAACAAGAGAGAGAGAGAGAGAGAGAGAGAGAGAGAGAGAGAGAGAGAGAGAGAGAGAGAGAGAGAGAGAGAGAGAGAGAGAGAGAGAGAGAGAGAGGCCCACAATTACACTACTAAGCAATCAATATAAATAAATGAATGAAGGAATAAATAACCTGAGGTCTGATAATAAGCAACACGTGCATTGCCAACTCCGATCCCAGCACACTTTAATCACCACTACCACTGCCAAGATGAACACACAGTCACATAATCGCCAGAACTCAATCCATCATTAAAACATAGAAAAATAGGGGAAAATGTAAGAAGCCATCAGGTTTACACGTGGAAGTCCCTGTATAGACCATGCCTTCATATTTTCAACTATTATCCTCATAAATTTGACTAGTAATTCTAAAAGCTTATTGGCAACCACAACTAATACCACTTCTTAAAGTTTTGTTACTTGGATCCCTGACAGGAAAGACTCAGTGATATTAAGCATCAAAATGGAGGACAATGTTTCCGAGTTTCCGTGACCCTCGAGTGACCCTGGAAGAGGAAGAGGAGGAGGAGGAGGACGCCGAGGTCGCAGCTGCCATATGAGGCTCTCTCCCTGCCTCCCTTTCCTCCCTGACGTCCCCGCACGGTGCTGCCGGGCAATCAACCATTCAGTCGTTAAGCAAAGCACGACTAGCACAGACACACCGCCGCGGGACGTGTGCCGCTAGTAGCATTTACACGACAAGGCAAAAATAGGGTTCCTAAACCTTGGATCGCGCGGGCCAGGTTGCCAGACACACACACAGCTTCCGCCCGCCCCGCTCACAAGGGCCAAGGCAGCATGGCCAAGCGTTCCTTGTACGGATGAATCACACGCACATGAACTAAACAGAGGAAAAAGAGTAAGCCCGCGGGAAATGGAAGCACGAAGGGCGGATGGTGTTAGAGAAAAGAGAAACGTGTGGGTGGAAGATGGCAATGGCAGCGGTGGGGAGAGGAAGGGTGTTAGCCTGCATCGGGGGGGGGGAGGAGGG